>NC_088923.1:48302500-48602500 GCF_038396675.1 Hydra vulgaris | reverse complement strand
AGAAAAACCAGGTCGGTGCCTCTATTTCTCAAAATTTTGCTATATTTTCAGAAAAAATACCTTTTTTTTTTTTTAGATACCTTCTTTTTCTTTTGCTCCCTTAAAATATATTTGTTAATAGCTATATTATATAAATAATTTATATTATATATAATATAATTAATTTATATAATATAGTATTAATAACTATACTATATAAATTAATTGTATTATATATACAATTAATATATCAATAATAGATTTTTAGCTAAATAAAAAGTCGACTAGTATTCAGGGCCACCGTTTGTCGCAGGCGGCAGATGTCCAAGAGGCGCCAAAGAAAAAGAATTTTTTTCAAAAAAAACATTTTAATAAAAAAATAATAAAAAAAGTCCTTTTGAAAAGACCCTCAGTTGTCATCAAATGAAGCCCTCGAAGTGTCTCTGCCTAAGGCCTATAATGCTTTAATCCGTCATTAATTCTGTATGAAATTATTTTTTATTAAAATATCAGCTGTTTAAACTAAGTTATTCTGCTAAAAAACCGATTGTTATTTAACTTGGTAAAATAACATTCGGAGTAATACATGTACAGACAAAACATTTTATTTACCTATTTTTCAAAAATTATATATAGTTTTTGGTGTTTCTGAAATTTAAAGGAATTTTAATGAATGTCTTTAAATTGATTTGATTGTGATAACTTCATTAAATTTCTCAACGCAATAAATTTTATGGAATGTCCTTATTGAAACCTTAAAGTAATAGTTTCCTGCTTTATACTAGGTAACTAGTTCTTCTAAACAATATCTATAAATTTATTTTAAGAAATTAAATTGTTAAACTATGTCAAGCAATAATACGTCTTCTCCAAATCAAAACAGTGGCAAAACCAGTTTAAGTTTTTCATCCAGTCAAAAAGAAATTGAAATTGATACGCAGTCCATTGAGGAAACTACTAAAACGATATACGAATATTACTCAATTGAGAAGGAAACATCAAAATGGGTATGCAATGAATGTAGTAATAACAGATCTAAAAAGCACTCAAGTAAAACATCAAAAAGTATACTAGATTACCATCTTTTACATGATCACGAAATTATAACGCTGAAAAAGAAATGAAACATGAGTGGTTTGTCAAAAGAAAATAGCGATGAGATTAATAGAAGTCTTTTGATATTCATTATTGCCTGTTGTCTTCTATTGTCTTCTATGTTGGTAGAAAGTAATGCCTTTAAAGAATTTGTTTTTTGCTTGAATCCAAAGTACAAAGTGCTTCGCTGAAAAAAGTTAAGATCTCTTTTAACAGATTTATATTGAGAAAAAGTTGATCTTTTGAAGTCTAAGTTATATTCAATTAAAGTTTTATCTACTACTAATGATGGGTGGACGTCCTGTCAAAACTATAGTTACATATCTGTAATTGCACATTTCATTTCTGACAAAACCACTTTCATAAGTTTTTATTTGGGATTTGCATACCTTAATAGGCGACATAAAGCAGATAATTTAAAAGACGCTTTACTGAAAATTTTAGAAAAATTCATGGTAGATGATAAAATAATGAGTGTAGTATCCAACAACGCCAGTAACGTACGCAACTGTTTAAATTCTTTAAAAGTTAGTTTAAACATTCAACAAAAATGTTTTGCAATTAGTTCATCTAAATTCTTTTTTATTGCAAAAACGTTAACTAAGTGCAAAAAAATTGTTACGTCTTTCAATCATTTATCTAAACTTAATAATTTATTAGAAGAAAGTCAAATGCGACAAGGTGTTGAAAGAAATCACGCACTTCATTTGATTCAAGATGTGAAAACTCATTGGCACTCCACGTTTCTCATTGCAGAAAGAATGCTTAAACTTCACTTCTACATAAAAGATATCTTTATTTCTAAACAACAAATTTTACTTTTAGGCGATTCCAATTATAAAGTACCTTGAGAAGCAACTAAATTAGAAAAAAAGTGAAACCCCTCCTTTAATTATTAACTTAAAATTGCATTTATTAGAATCTTTAAAAACTTACAAAGACTCGTATGATTTAGAGAACAATTCGTTTTTATCATGTGCCACTTTTTTGAATCCAAACTATAAAAGTTTTCAATTCTTTGAAAAGTATGAGAAAAAAAAATATTTAAAATGCGTGAAGGAATGTTTGTCGGATTTTTACCTGACAAAAAAAGTTTGTGAAATAATTCCAGTTAAAAAGGTGACAATCAAATCAAAAAAATTTAAGTTATCATTTGACGATGGAGATGATGATTCAGGAAATGATAGTGACAAAACAATAAGTTTAGATTTAAAAAAAAATAAGTCGTTATGTAAAATTGTCAGTACATGATCAAAATGTTTTACACTTTTGGCATCAAAATCAACATGTGTTTCCAATATTGTATTTCAACAATGATTTTATGTACACCTGCTACCAGTGCACCAAGTAAGCGCCTTTTCTCTGACACATTGAATAATTTGTATGCAAAGCGAAACAGAATGACAACTGAATGTTTTTAAATGTTGATGTTTTTGTACGAATATTTGGAATTTTTTAATTTAGTTTAATTTTATTAAGTATAAAACGGAAGTTTTTTCAAGTAATAATTACATTTTTAGTTCATTTTATTAATATAATTTTTTTGTGTTATAAACTGTTATAAACTCATTTGTGTCATAAATTTTTACAGTCGCGTTGCGAGGAGAGGTAGCAAATGGGCTATTGTCTACCCAGTAAGCACAAGACGTTTTTAAAACGTTTAAAAAACTTATTAAAACAAATATTACCGTTTTTTAAACGTTCTAAAAACGATCTATGTTTACTGGGTAGGATATGAAGGCTTAAATGGGCGCCAACAAACAAGAATAATGAACGCCAAAGAAACATGCAAAAAAAAAACTATTTTACATAAAAATATTTTTTAAATTTCTTGTAAAAAACTTTTTTATTTATTTTTACCCTGTGCGCAAAAATCCTCGCTACGCCACAGCATCTTTATATTATATCCAACAAAGAATAGGGCGAGTTAAGTTAAGAGCAATTTTTAGTAAATCTAAGACATCTCATGAGCAGTGCGTCGGATTTACAGAATTCTTTCACTATTAGAAAGATAATTTAACCTGGGACCGATGCTATAAAAAATGCAACGAATTTGTCAAAAAAAAATTTTCTAAGTTTTTTTAAGTTGTTTGTTTTAAATTTAAAAGTTAGTTATTTTAACGTAAAAAAATGCGTAAGCACGCAATTTTCTCGCTGTTTCAGTAATAATTTGGTCATTGCTACGTAATAAACTATGTACGTAAACGAAAGGAAAAAATACGTCGCTAAAATGACGAAATAATACGTCATTAAAAATCAAATCTTGGCAAAAAAAAAAAAAAAAAACTCAAACAAACTACAAGTATTTATATGTTCATTTTGATTTCAAAAAAATGATGTTTTGCAAAAAAACAAGATGATCGGATCCTGGGAGCAAAAAAAAAATTTTAAATGTAGCCCCCCTCCATGAAACGTTTAAAAATCATTTTTAGACAACAGGCGGACATCCGCGGATTATAAATTAAACTTATATTATTATTTTACATATTGAACAAAATATTTTAAGGCTCGAATTATTGAACCACCATGGACCGCAAAAGTATTTAACTATATAAGTGAAATTTTAACTAAAAAAAGTACTTTAAATATAACATCATTTAAAATCAATTTATTTGACAATGTCAAATAAATTGATTTTAAATGACTAATCATTTTATGATTAGTCATTTAAAATCAATTTATTTGACATAATCACTAATCATTTTATGCTTCTTTGTAACACAAAAAATAATCTTGATTTTTTTTGAAAAAAAAAACTTGATTTAAATCAAGGTGGTTTAGTAATAGACTTTTAACACGCGCATGCGCCAAATTTTGTTCTAACGTTTGTAAACAGAAACGATCGCGGTTAAAAAGGGATTTCTTACTAAAGTTGTATACACTTCAAACTTTAATTATTTGTGGATAATGCTAAATTATCTCTAAGAATTTATGTCAAAACAAAATTTTAGGTATGGTAGATTTTACCAAAGCTATCATTTAAATAATTTTAGGAGGAGAAAAGATGTGGAACTAAAGTGAAACTCTGTTCTTTTTCTGGAAAAGTTTAACCTGTGCTTACATTATGGTCTATATTTTAGAGTTGCAAATTTTTTAGTCATTACCTTTAGTTTTTTTGAAGATATAGTTGTGTGTGAATCATTTAAAACTAAAATTATAATTGGGTTACTTCTTTTAGTTATAACTTAATGCTTTAAAAATTGATATGTTTATATTTGAAGGTTTAAAAATACTGATAGAAGTAATATTTACGCTATAACACTGCCATTTATGTTCTGAAAACCCATTTAAAATATCTGAAAACCCTTTTGCAATGTTTCATAAAATTATTATAAGTATCTACAATTTTTCTCTTCTTAGGTAGAGCTTTTTGTTGATATTGTTTTACAGTTGGGTGGTTATTTATGAAGTGCTCATCCATTATACTTTTGAGTTTACGTGTTCCTTTCATGTGCCAGTAGGTACTCCTCATGCTGTTAAATTCAGCATGAATACTCTCTGCACCCTGTTCTCCATAAGTACGAAGTCTTACTCCCTATTTCCTAATGAAAGATGCATGACATTCCAGCATATGAAGCTTAGGTGTAATTGAGTCATTTGGCCAATTATCACAAAAGTATTTCATAAAATCTTTAACTCGATTTTCTTTGAATATATAATAATAATAATCTATACAATAATAATAATAACAATAATAATAATAATAATAATAATAATAACAATAATAATAGTAATAATAATAGTAATAACAATAATAATGACAATAATAATAATAATAATAATAATAATAATAATAATAATAATATATGTCATACCAAGATTTTGAATGCTTTCTATGTTGAACTGCTTGCAGGAGTTAATAAGTGTGGCCAGGGCCATATTTAAGGGGTGGTTCGGAGGGGCAATAGCCCCCCTGGAATATGTCAAGGGGGCGCCAAAAATTTTACGGAGACTGTAAAAAGTTTTCGGAAAAATTATAAACTATATTAATATTAAAATATAATATTATAATACAAAACACTAAATATTAGGTAATTGACAATTGTACAATATTGTAAATTGTTATTTGTTTCCCAATCTGCGGAATATTATTTCGGCCTCCGTCATAGATGAGTATAGCGGCGAGCACGGTCACGGTAAAATATATTATACTTATATAGTTATAATTAATATATTTATTATTGATATATAATGAACCAAAAAAAAAAACTCAGCGGAGCTGCAAACAAAAAAAGAAAATTGCAAATTGAAAATAATGTTTCAAAACTTCCAAAAATATTTGATTTTTTTTCAAAACAAGAAATAAAAGGTAAGTGTTTTTAGCAACTGTCGGTTATTAGTTTTATGTTTTATAATCTAGCTCTCTAGTTACATTTAATACATTTTTAAAATAATTAATATTAATTTAGTTAAAATTACATTAATACAACAACTTCATTATACACTTTGTTATTTTAAAAAAATTAAGAAAATGAAGGATCACAAATCGAGTCTGTTGTATTGTCTAAGAAAACAAGTAGTCAAGTATCACTCAACAACACTAGAAATATTAATGATTTACATAAAGCAGACTCCAGTGATGTTCCATTGTAAGTAATTTCATATGTTTTAAAATATTCCTTTATAATAATAAGTTACATATTTATAAATAATGTTGGCATTTTATAATTGCTGACTGGAACCAACCAAAAATAAATTAAAATTCCAGTATTTTCAATTGTGCCTAACTGTTTTAAAAACTAGCCTGAGATCTATTAAGAGAATATGTTTTAGTATTTTATTAATTTAAATTTTTATTGTCGTTTTAGAAGTAACAATGAAGAAAATGAAGAGGCACTTAGTGAAATTGGGTCTGTTATATTGTCCAAGAAAACAAGTAGTCAAGTATCACTCAATAAGACTGGAAATATTAATCTGGATATCGATGTTTTACATAAACCAGATTCCAGTGATATTCCAGGGTGAGTAATTTCACAATATTTTAAAATATTTCTTTATAATATATACAATTTGCATAAAAATGTTAGCTATTTATCTTTGTTGACTTGTGTAAATCTCCTATGTAAAATTAGTAAAATTTAAAATTAAACCTAACCAATAAATGTTGTTTAAAAAAAATAAATATCAATTAAATAGATTATTAAAGAATAAATTACTTAAATTTGTAACATATAGCCATATAGGTATAGCAAAGAGTGATTATTATTAATTATTTTTTTTTTTTTAATTTGTGGTAATTTTAGTTCTGATCCAGGATTGTGGAATTTAGACGAGAAAACAAGAGATTATATTTGTAGAAATGGATTCAGCCAAAATATAAATGCAGATTTTACACATTCCAAGAAAGAGTATCTCATTGTACATAAATCCGGAGGTCATCGGACTTTTAATAGGTACTTAAATAAAGATTGGTTTAAAACTGTATTAGTCAATGGAGAGACATGCCAACGAGATTATTTATCCTACTCAGAAACAAATGGATCAGTGTATTGTATCCCTTGTTATTTGTTTGAAAACCAGACTGTTTTTTCTAAAAAAGGATTCTCAAATTGGAAATATCCAGAAAAATTAATAAAACATGAAAACTCAGAAGGACATAAAATTTGTGTATACAAAATGAAACAACGGGCAACTGATTTAGGCCGAATAGACACTACAATTACTCGTCAATTAAAAATAGAGACAAATTATTGGAATAATGTGCTAACTCGAGTATGTTCTGTAGTGAAGTCATTAGCTAGTCATGGATTACCATTTAGAGGAACTGAAGAAAAGTATGGATCTTCTGTTGCTAATAGTGGTAATTTTATTATGGCAATGGAATTAGTTGCAGAATATGATCCTTTTTTGTGTCACCATATAAGTAAATATGGGAATCCTGGTAAAGGAAATACATCATATTTATTTTTTTATACTTATGAGCAGTTCATAAGTATAATGTCAGAAAAAGTCCTAGAAACAATAATTAAAGAAGTCAAAGCGGCAACATACTTTTCAATTAGTATTGATTCAACCGCAGATATAACTCACATTGACCAACTTTCTTTTATTATAAGGTATGTATTACCGAATCGAGAACCAGTGAAACGTTTTATTGGGTTCATTGACGATGCTGGGCATAAGGCTGAGTCGTTAACTGACGCTATATTTTCTATATTGAAGAAATATGACTTAAATGTTTGTTTTCTTAGGGGTCAGTCTTATGATAACGCCAAAAATATGTCTGGCATATATTCCGGTGTCCAAGCAAGAATTAAAGATGTTATTTTCTTTGCTGATTTTGTTCCCTGTTCCGCTCATTCGCTAAATCTCATTGGAATGTGTGCTGCTAGTTGTTGCGAAGAAGCAAACAATTTTTTTTCATTTATCTAAAACCTATTATTATTATTATTTCTCATCTTCAACTTATCGCTGGAGCTTATTAAAAAAATACAATAATTCCACTCTTAAGAGTTTATCAGATACTCGTTGGTCTGCTCGAGATGATGCTTGCCATAGTTTGAAAACAAATTGGGCTGGCGTGAAAAAAGCCAAAAATTAGATTTGAAACATGATAAACTACAAAAACCACTTACAAGGTCAGAAGCTGAGGGACTACTTCGACAACTTAATAGACTAGAAACATCATTTATGACCGAGTTTTGGAATGATGTACTTCATACATTTAATAAAACTAGTAAACTATTACAGTCTGTTCAAATAGATTTGAGTACGGTAGTAGAGTTATATAATTTATTATTTGCTTATGTTGCTGTACGAGAAATGTTTCAAACCTATGAAGACGCAGCAAAAGAAAAATTTATAGATTGTAATAAAATTCCGGAATTTGAAAATAAACAAAGAAAACGAAAAAAACATTTTGATGAATCCAATGATCCTGGTCATACATTTGATAGCCAAAACAATTTTAAAATTAATACATTTTATGTCATATGTGACAATTTAACAGTCGAACTCAACAAAATAAAATCTGCTTATGACAGTATTATATCTAAATACAGCTTTATTTTAAAAATATATGAACCCTTCAAAAGTACGTGAAGATGCAAAAAAATTGAAAACTATCTACAAACAAGATCTAGATGAATCCTTTGAAAATGAATGTGTTCATTTTCAAAGTGTATTAAAATTAACCACCAACCCTCCTAAAACCCTATTAGATGTGAATAAATTTATAAAAGAAAAACAATTAGTTACAATTTTTCCTTATGTTGATGTAGCTTTAAGAATGTTCCTTTGTAATTTGGCCTCCAACTGTTTAACCGAAAGATCTTTTTCTACACTCCGTAGAATAAAAAATTATTTAAGTCATCTATGTCTTCAGAAAGACTTAATAGTCTTGCAGTTCTTAACATAGAAGCCTCTCTTACAAAGAGCTTAAATTACTCAGATGTGATAAAAACATTTGCGGCAAAACAAGGAAGAAAAAAAAATGAAGTAATGATTTGTTATATTATAATGTATTTGATAGGATGTTATATATTTTATGTTTATTTTATATTTTATTAGTATATTACCTATATCATTCTGTTATATTTTACATTTTTAAATATATTAATAATATTTACCAGGCCACTGCATTAGCTTTTTTTATTTTTTTATTTTATTTAAATACTAAATACAGACACCACAAATCCCTATAATTAGTATTAGTAGTATTACTTACTAACTAGTTTTAATTTTAATTATAAGCAAAGTGGTGGAGGGGCGCTAAAATTTTGTTGCCCACGGGCGCCAAAATCTTAAATACGGCCCTGCTTGTGGCAAATCCCAAACTTATCAAATAGGACTTTAAAGTTCTGACAAATTTCAATAGTTTCTTTGTGCCAAGTTCAACTACATGTTTTGGTATTGCGTTGCATAGTTTCGAGGATACTTTTCATCTAATAATGTTTTTTAAATAAAATAAGTTATAGATGTTAAATTACACTTTCAATTTACACTTTTTTCATAAATGTATATGTATTAGATATACATATACGTATAAACAAATACATACTGACCATACCTGTTTAAATACACTTTATTTTTTGAATTGGAATAAACGAATATACTACTTTACATTTAAGAACTATATGATTAGTTTACCTTTAACATTTTGTTAACATGGTTACCAACAAAACTATTTCCATGGTATGCTTGTCTTTGCACTCCTAACAAATTAAATACCTCGTCGAGTTTATTTACTAGTGGACCAAATGACATCTTTAAATGGTCAGTTTCTTTCATTATTTTCAGTTCTGAGATCTATAAATATAAATATGGCGATTGATTCTCATATAAATACAAAATACCAAAATATAAAATATTGGAAATAAAATATCTATTAGGATCCGAACAAAAGGTATTATTTATGATTTATATTTTTAGTAAACAATAAAATTTAAAATGTTTACCTTTTCTTTTTTTTTTCTCTCTCTTTAAAGTGAATTATGCGTGGTTCAAATACTAACTTCATATATTCTTCATTTTCAGGGTGAGATAATATGTGAGTTTCAAGTGCTTCTGTTATGATATGTGTTTTAACTTCAAAATCCTAATTACTTATCTTAAGTTGTTTTATTTGACGTTGCTTCTCAATATATTTGTTAAACTCTTCACAGTCAAATGTTTGGTTGTTTACTGCCAAATGTTTGCAACATTTTTTTATTTAATATCAAAAAGTACAACAGCATCAATATCCATTGTGAAAACACTTTTTGAATTTAATGCAAATATATCTGAAAGACTTATTTGTGATGATGATATTGACAAAGTTGAAGAAATTGGTATTGGAGTCTGATAAACAACTGATGATTCATGTGTTCTGACAGTTCTGACACTTTAAATAATCTACCACAATATTGCTTACATTCTTCTGGAATATTATTTATCATTTCAATAACATTGCTAGAGGTGGTTAATCCATCAATTGAAATTGAAAATGAGCATTTAGGGCATTTTGTTTTAGATAATAGATTATTATTGATAAGTGGTAATATATATGGTGCACAAAGCAAATGCAGACAGTTTTTTAAAATAACTGGTTTATACATAATACCATTACATATATAACAGACACAACAATGTACAAGTGGATTAATGTTTTGGTTAATGTCTTGTAGTTTCAGATTTAAAGTTGGTAGAGATGAAAGTTTAGCTTGTATATTATTTATTGCTTGTCAAGTCCAATGTTTTCTAACCTTTTTTACAAAATAAAATTAACAAGTTCTATGCATAGACTAGAGTTGTAATATTACACAATGACTAAGTTAGAAATGGTTTTAATTTTCAAGAAAACATTTTAATTTCTTCAGTTGCCGCTAGAGGGCTGAGTTTTTACGAAAAATCACTGTTTCATGAGTTTCTGGCAAACAAGCTCTGCAATCCATAATGTACAATTAAAGTTTTAATAAGAGTGGAAATTGTTTTTGAAAAATATTTAAAGTTTAGCTGTAATAAAGTTCAACTACCTGTTTCATTTGGATCTGTCTCAAACTGTCTTTTTGTGTTGAATAAAAGCATTATTTTTTGCATTGCAAGTCTTGCACAAATGAAGCCGTCTATATTAGCCAAACTGCAAACTTGATTACGAAACTCTACGCAAACTTGATTACGAAACTGCAAACTCGGTTACAAGTTTGATGCACTCTATTCCTTGAGTATGGCATGGAAAATGGTTCACATCTGGAAGATAAAAATTTGTTAACATTTCAATTAGATTTCCATCTGAAATGTGAGACTAACATTTCAAATGAAAAGAAGTAGAGAGCCATTCTCAAAGAATAGAAAGATGCATCAAAATTGTAACCGAAACTTCAGATCATGTTTACAGTATGGCTATTAGAGACGGCTTCATTCGTGCAAGACTTGCATCGCGAAAAATAATGCTTTTATTCAACACAAAAAGACAGTTTGAGACAGATCCAAATGAAACAGGTAGTTGAACTTTATTACAGCTAAACTTTAAACATTTTTCAAAAACAATTTCCACTCTTATTAAAACTTTAATTGTACATTATGGATTGCAGAGCTTGTTTGCCAGAAACTCATGAAACAGTATTTTTTCGTAAGAACTCAGCCCTCTAGCGGCAACTAAAGACATTAAAATATTTTCTTGAAAACTAAAACCATTTCTAATTTAGTCATTGCGTAATAATCAAACTTTATTACAACTCTAGTCTATGCATAGAACTTGTTAATTTTATTTTGTAAAAAAGTTAAGAAAATATGTTTTTTAAGAAAAACAAAACCCTAGCGCAAACTGAAGAAATAAAAAAAAAAAATTTGACGCAACTACTTTTTATAGCATTTTGCAACTTTTCCGCTCTATTACAATTTCAAAATCAAAAAAAGTTGTTTTTCAATACACCCTATTATAAATTGTCAGAAGGGGTCAGTGTTTGGGGGGAAAAAACGTAGTTTGGGTAGAAAGTAATTAATTAAAATCGATGAGATTTTTGATGAAAACTGAAGATTTACTCTACCCTTGCAACAAACCCGAGGAGAGAACTCATGATGAGCTATTATTATTGCATACTACCTACAGTACTGGACATCGAATTAGGAATTTAATGCATTTTATAGTATTTTATAACAGTTTTATTTCAACAATAAAAACAAAAGTTAAAAATAAAAATGCAAAAATTGACTTAAATAAGTGAAAATCATGAAAGAATTGTCAGAAATACATAAATAAAATTGACTGATATAAAAACTTAATACTTGGTATGTCCGCCTTTATGCTTTATGACTGCTGAAATACGACGCGGTATTGACTGAATTAATTTGGAGCAAAAGCGACTGATTCGTTCACTGTGACGTCATGTTTAAGTTAATTTTTCTTTTAAGTTTCTCCTATTGGTTGAAGCTGTTTGCATGACCTCTCTTTTGAGTTCATTCCATTGTCCTTCAATGGGATTTAGGTCGGGACTCTTACCAGGCCATTGCAATATGGAAATTTTATTTATTTCAAAAAATTTATTACGGATTTGGCAGTATGACATGGAGCCCCATAAATATTGCATTCCTATTAGGAAACCATGCATTCATTTGGTGTATTAAACAAGTCTTTAGAACACTTTTGTAATTCTCTTGTCTCATTATTCCTTCCACAGAGTATAATCGGCCAGAACCTTTTACCGATATCACGCTTCAAAACATCTTTTGAGGATGTTTGACTGTTTCTTAAAAACATTCCGGAAGAATTGTCTCTTTCTTCCTTCGAACAAATGGTCTTCGTTCAACCAAAACTTCCAGCATTGACTCATCAGAAAAACAAACCTATACAGATAAAAGGCTACTGTAGCGAACAGATAACTTTTAGTGACGATATAATTTATTATTATTGATAATTGAAAATATATTGCAGCATAATAAACGTAAATAAATCAATCTCAAGTTATTGCAAACAAACGAATAAGATGCAATTAATTTAATTAACTTAAATAATTTATTTAGGTTGTTGTTTTAGTTGTTCACAGTTGTATATGTGTGTAACTTTGTAATGCTAACCTTAGACCATTCCTTTATTGTCAAATGCGCGTGACCGAGAGCCCAACCATATCTCTTGTCCTTCATTGCTGTGGTTAACTTGGGTTTTTTCATTGGCTTGTAAGCCAATGAAATTATATCCATTATTAAAAGAGATATATATAAAATAAAATTATATCCATTATTAAAAAGTCGTCTTCTCACTGTTCATGGGTTGACTGTAATTCCTGTCATGGCATTCCATTCTTGCGTTAACTCAACAGAAGACTTTTTTCGACCTTTTCGACACAACTGTTAAAGCATCTGATCATTTCTCTTAGTAGTTTTGGTAATACCTCTGCAGTCCTTCCTGTTGGTTTCCACTATATTTTGGCCTCTATTTAGTCTCATTTTTATTCTTCCAACAGTTTGAGGCGAAATTTTGAGTTTTAGAACAATTTCATTATTCCGAAGTGTGGTATTTTCTAAAAGCAACTTTTATCTCATTCTTTGTAGCAGCACTTATATCTAACTTCTTACCCATTTTAATATAAAAATTATATTTTTGATATAGATTTTACACTGTTCAATGAGCGATATTAAAACAAAAATTTAATTATAGCAAGA
The DNA here is from genome assembly GCF_038396675.1 of Hydra vulgaris. Taxonomy (NCBI): domain Eukaryota; kingdom Metazoa; phylum Cnidaria; class Hydrozoa; order Anthoathecata; family Hydridae; genus Hydra; species Hydra vulgaris. The sequence continues at coordinate 48,589,348 of NC_088923.1, read as the reverse complement.
ATTCGAAAAATTACTCAAACAACAACGATCTGATAATAAAAGCACAGTTTACAATTAATTATTACAAAATTTGAAACAAATCATTAAAAATGTAAAAATAATCGAGATTTTATGCAAAAGTATGTTACTACTATAGCAACAATAGTTGTTAATGTTATATCAGCATAATTGCAGCTGATAATACATAAAAAGTAATAATATCTGCAATGTAAACACAATATAAATACAATGAACTAAAGAAAAGTGTAAGTTTTTCAAACAATATAGATTGTCGATAAAATTCTTGACTTTGTACAAAATACCAATATGTTTTTATATTTTATTTTCAATTAAGCCTATGCGGTTGCTCATGCCAGCATGCATGCCCAGCCGAATAGTTTTAGAAAACATTATATATAATAAGTTTCAAATCCGATCTTCCGTTGAAAAAGTAACGTAGAGTGAGGCAAAAAGTTAAAATACAAATTCGGTAGTATTTAAATTTTAAATAACTTAAATCCAAAATTCATTATGTCAGCTTATATATTGTATATGATTAAGTTACTAGACTGAAGATTCAAGTCTATTAACAAAATACTCGTATTACTTTAATTGTGAGACCTGAAAGTTCAATGATAAGCAGCTATTTTATAATGAAGTTATATTGACAAATAAAAAAATAGTCTAAATATTAACAAACACTTTCATTGAAGTAATTTGGTTTTTCAATAGGCAGATGGAATACAATAACCGTATTTAAATACATGATTATCTATGTATATTATATTTACTATAATGTATACTTATATTTATGTATATTATAAATATTTGGTATATCCTATATTGACAAAGATTTTAAATTTTTTAGTTAAAATTTTTAATCTTTAAAATTTTTAAAATTTAAATTTTCAGGTAATTTGTTTTATTTAAATAAAATGTGTAAAACCGATAATATCAAAGATTGAATTTATACAAATTTATATACAAATGTATCTATATTATATAAAGGGTATTTTTTTAAACCCGATAGAACTTTAAATTGTAAATTTTAATATAAAAAATTAAATTTTTAAACAAAATTTCATTCGTTTCAGTATTCTCTAGCAAATAATTATGAAAGGACTCACGATTGAATAACGCTACAAAATTGTTAAAATTTTCTTTGAAAATAAGTCATCAATTCGGACAACTTATAGACAACTTTGTGATTTTTATGAAGCACAAAATCGTCCATCTGAGCAAGCGATTCGTCGAACTGTAGGAAGATTTTGTACTACATTCTCTCTAGAGGATTCAATAACATCAACTCACGAAAGAATGTGCGTGCTGAAGAGAATATCGCTGCTGTAAACAAAAGCGTGGAAGAGAATCCCAACTTATTGATTCGTTGTCGGTCAAAGGAATTGGGGCTCTGTCCATCCATGACATGGAAAATTTTGAGCAAAGATCTTGGTCTACACCCGTATAAGATCCTGTTGGTGCAAAAATTAAAGCCGCAAGACCATTAGGAACGACGCGTATAATGGTCTTGCTTGCATTTTTACATAAATACATACATACATACATACATACATACATACATACATACATACATACATACATACATACATAAATATATACATAAATACATACATACATTCATACATACATACTTACATACATACATACATACATACATACATACATACATACATACATACATACATACATACATACATACATACATACATACATACATACATACATACATACATACATACTTACATACATACACACATACATACATACATACATACATACATACATACATACATACATACATACATACATACATACATACATACATACATACATACATACATACATACATACATACATACATACATACATACATACATACATACATACATACATACATACATACATACATACATACATACATACATACATACATTAGGTACGTGGACTGATTTTTTTAAACTGATCAAATAAGAGAAAGTTATATATCATTAGAAAGCCCTTCAATACAGTATTTTAAAAGTGAAATAATAAAAATCTGATAATTCTATAAAAGATTATGACGTTTTTAGTAGCAAATTTTATAATATATGGGATTTCTTGATAAAACTCAAAAAAAAAAAAATATTTTCACATAAATTGTTATAACATTGTCAATTCTTATTCAAATATGTATAACTTGTTATCAAAAGATAGATACAAAAATATGCTATAATTTCAAATTAGTGTTTAGGTAAAGGTTGCATCGAGGGATCCTGAGGGGGTACCAATCCACCACCTACACCTCACAAAAGTACACTTTTTTTTCATAAAAGAGTGTTTTTTTATGAAATTGGTAATATTTATGTAAAATAAGTTGTTGTTATTTTATTTCACATCACTAGCGAGTATTACAGGTCTATCATAAAGTTGGGTGTTAGGTTGTGGGTAAGGTTTAATACACCCTATCAAAATTTCATTCTTTTAAATATTGTAATATTTACTAAAATGAGTAAATTATAAAAAATAAAAATTTCAATAATTTGAAAAATAGTAACTAGTGGTGTATGATTTACACTTATGGTTGATGGCGTATTATGGTTGATAGCGTATGCCGCTCTCTTCCGCCTCGAACCTAAAAAAAAAAATGCTATGAGAATTTCACAAAAAATGTTAAAATGCTTTTTAATTCAGCGAAAAATTAGTATAAAAAACTATTTTACCACCTTACAAGATGCTTCTGAGAATCCATTTTGTCATGTAAAAGGGCAGATTACCCGCTCCAACCTAAAAAAAAATACACATACAAAAACAACAAGTCTTTTAAAATATAAAATGTTATTGACTTTTTTCTAAAATTAAAACATTTTTAACAATTGGCACCACGTGAAGATAAACCAAAGCCGCTAGCTGTCTCCTTCTTGAGTGTCGTAGTAATAGAAAGGGAGAAATATCTTTTATACTGTCGAATCAAGACATTTTCAACTGCATCAAGATAAGCAGAGGTCATTTTGACAAGTTGGTTATCAATGAAACATAAAGATGTGAAATAGTTTTAAAATATTTGGGAGCAACATTTCCCAAAAAAATATGTATTTCTGCAAAATAATGCAACAGTATCAGATTTGCAAATAGTAACTGTTTTCAAAACATCTTTTACTTCCTGGATACCAGTGACGTGATCAAAATTGCATCTTTAGCTAATACATAAAATTTTGTTATCCATGGTCCAATGAGAAGTTTTCCAAATAAAGCAAGCACGACCATTAGTTTTATAGCAGTTGTATTACAAAATGCTGCTTGTAGGAGGGGTTGTAAACTATAGCATTTTACTGTTCCAGATATTGCATATTGCAGATATTGCAGATCAGATATTGCAGTAAATTTTTATAATGTTGCATAAAAATAAAACAAGTATGAAAAAGGAAGTGAAGGCGGTTTCCACTACATCTTGGAATAATACCGCGTGGTAGCTTTTTATTATCTAAAAAATTTACGAATCCTTCTGGATCACCTTTGGCATCTTTAAATCTCATTTTGTTTTTAGCTAAAACAATTTTGACTGCCATACAATCATTTCCAAATAATCCACTCTGTTCCAACTCTAAAATGTTCATGAAATAGCAATTGTGTCTAGAATGTGCATATGGCAGTTTAGCTTTATTCATTGTAGGAAAGCGAGTGAAAATCTGAATAAGTAAGATCTAAATTATCAACTACACCACATATATAGCTTTCATAATCAATTACTGTTCGGCCAGATAATTGGTCCAAAGCAATGGTATGACAGTTGTTTATAGAAGGTGAACGATGTTAATATGACTTAATATTCTTAAACTTAACATCCATCTAGTTTTACAGTTTATGTATAAAACAATATGTAGAATGTATAAAACAAAATGTGTCTCCAAAAAATTTTAAAACTTAATTTGAAGAAATGCACCATAAGTATTCCTCAAGATTTTCCATAAACAACTTTGTTGTAACTAAATCTTATTCAAAACTAAGTTCTTATTCAATTCAGAATCGCGGGCCATTTTTGTGGAAGAGTTTTCCAAACATTGTTGCCGAGAAGAATATTTCACTTAATCAGTTTAAAATTAAATTAAAGCGGTATTTATTACACACAGATGTTGATTTATCTTGTTTCTTTTATTATAGATCAGTAAAACCATCAAAAACACTAAAAATGAACTAAAAAGCAATGTAATTAATTTATAATAATCTTAAATTTAACTGCCCCGTGAGTTCAAAAATTAAATAATTACTAACATTTATCTGTATTTTTTTTAATTAATTTTTTTTTTTTTTTAATTTCTTTTTTGTTTGTTTGTTTTTTGTTTTATCTAATTTATTTATAGATTATTTTTATTTAAGACAATCTTATTTTAGTTTTGATATTTTTGTAAACATTTTTTTTATTTCTTAGTTTATATTATATACTCTAGAAAAAAATGTTGTAAAAAGTATATATTGTTACACGGTGCTCGGCGATAAGACAAAAATAATGTATTCTTCTTGCTCCAGCCATTAATTTTATTTGTTAATTTATGTAGGTTGTAAAATTTCTTCAACGGCAAAATATAATGTTCAAAAAGAAAAAAACACCCTCTCGTGTTGTCGCATCAAATCCAAGAGTAAGATAGGAAATACAGACAGCCCATTCTGCTGATTGCAGCTCTGCTATAGTTACAAGTTCACAAGTCATTTGCTCGACAATACAACGATAAGGAATATCAGTAAAGTTAACACCTAAATATTGCCCAATTTATTGAATTAGAAATCCAATGTTACTTATCGGAACATTAGCCAATAACATGCTATAAATTATCATTCTCATTTGAAAAAGGTAGATCTTTTTATCTTCTGATAAATTAATATTTTTAATATTCCCCTCTTTCATTTAGTTCATACCATTTTCTAATTGGGCAATAAAAACTTTTTTTGCCTTAATATCAGTATTATGCAGAGCCGACGACTCCGAGGGGACTAGGGGGCACGTGTCTCCTCCCTCCCCACTTTTTTTCAAGAAAACTCTTGATATAAAGGACTTTTTTTTAAAACTGACGGTTGTGCCCCTCTACTTCGAAACCCGTATCGTCAGCCCTGTTATGTTTTACTTTTGTTTGTATTAAATTTTGTTTTTCTTTAACTTTTAATTTTGTTTTTGCTTTAAGGTTGCCAAATATTTTATGGTAATGACTTGAATTTATTTGTTGTTTTAGGTCTCTAACTTCTGCTCTTAAAGATTTGATAATGTTTTATTATCTTTTGATATTTTGCCTGAGTACTTTTATGGCATGCTATTTAATTTTGATTTTACTTGTACTATTTTATTCGGTGATTTCTGGTTGAGCTTGCTAGCTGAAAAGATAAATATGGTGACCTATTAAGAAGTTGTTTTTTTCTTAGGGATGAGTTTTTCTCTTGACGCATGCTTTCTTGTTTCTTTTTTTTAAATTCTGCAAAAAAAAATTTTTTTTGTAGAATTTAAAAAAGAGAAAAATTTGCTATTAACTAAAGGTAAAATAGCAATGCGTTCATTGGTTGAAACAACAGAAGACTCTGAAATAGGAGTCAATGAATTACATTGATTAAAGTGCATTAACTATGCCATTACGATGCTTGCGGGATAGTTCGCATAGGGCTTATTACAAAATTTAATGAAGTTTGAACAATCGCGTACATAGTTGCAAACCCATTTTTTTGAAACATTAAGAACATTATTAATTTAATAATTACTAGTGTTTAAGATAAATATCTCATTGACTTATTTAAGAGTTTTAACAATTGAGTCACAATTAGTAAGGAATAAAAAGATTACATGTCCATTTTTACAGAATGTATTTATTTCACTATGCAGAGTGAAGTTAACAGCTAAATAATTTTTCACTGCAACACAAAACACCCCACCTTTCTTTTTTGAACTAATAATTTCTTACAAAAGAATGTAAAATCAGTTCATGAAGTATAATTTAGTTTAGGAAAAGTGAACAATAAACGGGTAACAATTGATAACATTATAATAACATCTAATATAACATTATAAATAATGTTATAAAAAATAGTCATAAAAAATACCGTAAATACCTTTTGCAACATGTAATGTTACATCAGCAACTAATATTTCAACCTCAACAATGCCAATGAAATTTCTAGAAACTGTCAACACAAGCCATATCAGGTAAGGATAAAACAACAGTTATAACAGTCAAAACGCGTCGGGGGGACGCGTGCATACATTTAATATGGGCTAAGTACTTCGTACATATCTCTAATAAAGCGTCAAAAGAGTTTTAATCCAATGTTATATACCTTAACCTAATTCTTAAAATCTAAAACAATACTAAAATCTAAAACAATATATAGATTTTACGAAAAAATAAATGCTCTCAAACTCCGCCTTTACAGAATTCAGAAAAATAGAAATTGTGAACCAAAAGTGCTGGAATTTATTAACTGTGCTAATAAATGAAGAGTACAAAAAGTTTTGAGAAAGTATATATTACTCATTTATAAAAGTTTTCATATAAAGCATAGAAGTAAATTAGAAAAAAATTATTTCTTGAATAATTTATCTGAAGTTTACATTTTTAATAAAATATTTGTAACTTTTATTAAAAAATTTTTTTTCGTAACTTTACACAGAGACTTTTATAAATGATTCATAAATACTTTCTCAAAACTTTTTAAATGTGACTATGCCGTTTTTTCCCGTGTACTCTTAAAATATTTTTCGCTGAAATTTGGCAAATGCGAATAAAAAGTGTGACGAAAATTCGCCGAATAGTTTTAAAAATCGCTGAACGTTCCTTCGATAAGAATTTAACATGAGAAACACAACAAAAATTTAATGATCAAAAAATCAATAAAAAAGTTTAGAAAACATAAAAGTCATATAAAAAACAAGATTAGCTTTTTTGCTTACCAAAAACAATCTATGCTTATATATGCTATGCTTATATATGCTTCTAAAAAGAAACACCGCAAAAATACCTTTGCCTGACGCTACCTTTTAAAAATGTCAAAAAAACGTGACACAATATCCTGTACCACGTTTTTTTACGCTAAAATTCTAGAAGCATAATCATTGTTTCCGTAAATTGCGATTTTTGCGTACCTAATACCTAACTTATAAAAGTGTAACTAAAATTACCATATATTTAAAAATTAGTTATGAACTTTAAATGTCTCCGAAATAAATTTATAATCTGTGAAACGCAATATATAACTTTTATTTTTTGAAAGACTTCAATTTTTTCTGTCTATGCCGTATCCAATAATTTATATATATATATGGTTACGAGCCATTTTATATATATTTGGTTACGGTTACTAGACAACTTAAATCCTTTAAAAAATGAGGCGAATTTGAATTTTTTCAGCACAAGTAAGTTATTTTAATTTGTTTAAATTAATTAAGAAATAAAACTTAGTCTTGGATTTTTCTGAGCACTCCAAAACAAAAGTGTTTCTTAAAGATTAACAAGGTGCTCAGTGAGAGAGAAGTTGAGCAGCTCTGTGGCAATTTTAATAGCGTAAATCAATTTAAATGATATTATAGAATATACTACTTCAAAGTGAAGAGTAAAATTTAGTAACACAACGAAAACTCTTTCGTTTGAACGTCACTAAGTGCTCACTTTACATAACGGTTATAATTTTTAGTTGAATATAAATAACGGCATGTTAAAAAAAGCAACCATAAAAATATAAATTAAACAAAATATACGATTCAAATTGTTTTGATTTATTGAAATTTATAAGCAACTCCTTTCATTTGGAATCATCAATAAATTACACACAACGGCTGAATTTATTTAAAAAGCTTCAGTTCTTTTTTGCGGTGATTTTCATTCATGTGCGCAATTTTGATTTCTCATTTAACTTAAGATTCTGCGAGGGAAAGCTTTCGATCTATTTTGTTTTGTTTATTAGTGAAATTTTGCGTTGAGTAATTCATGGACAATCCCCTTTGACAAACCTACTAAAATTACTTAACTGACAACTTGCCTAACTAATAATATTAGTAGACAATCCAATGACGCTTTCTTAAAATCTTTTTTATGTACTCTTTAATACCAATTTAAAACTTATTTAAAAACTTTATAATGACGTCTAACAACGTAAATTTTAAAAGTATATTACGATAATTATGAATACTAGCAGTAAGCAAACCGTAATACAGATTATTAGTTATTAAATCATTTACAACAATAAAAACACATTAATAACTTGATATATTATCTAAAAAATTAAATACAAATTTATCTATAAATAACATCTTAAGTTTGACATCCTATCAGCCATGTCATTGCTTATAGTTAACGACATAAAAACTGCATTAACATCAGTTAAGTTCTTTTTAAAATCTGTCACAACACAGTAGGTACCAGTAAAGGGAAGTAAAGTAAAGCCTACAAATACATAAAAAAGAAATAAAATAAATTACAATTTTTATTTACAAAAGTATTATTTGTGTTTTATTGTTAGTAACGGGTGATGCGGAAGTTATCGGACAAATCCTAATTTCATTATTTGAGCATAATAATTAGTTTTTGCGGTTTTATGCGTAGGCATAAACGTTCTATAAAATATAAACTTTATTATTTGAAACACAATTTTTTAAAATGAGGTTAAATGCAGCTGAACAAGAATCTTTTCGAAAGCGACTAAAAATGCTTTTTGTAAATAAACCTAATATAAAAAAAAATAATCATAAATCATTTTGAAAAAGAAGGATTTGCTCGAAGTACAATATATGATAACCTAAAAAGACTTGAAACTGTTCAATCGTTTTCTGATAGAAAGCACCCTGGTCGTCCGACATCCTAGACTAGAGAAAAGAAAGCCGAATTAACGAGACTTGTCAACATTCGAAAAGGGGTCAGTCAGAGAAAAGTAGGTATTAAATTTGGTGTAAATCAATCGACAACTGGTCGTCAGTTAAAAAAAATGAATATTAAATATAGAAAACGTGAAAAGACTCCACAATACACTATAGAACAACAAATAAAGGCAAAGAAAAGAAGCAGGAAACTAGTTAACCAACTCTATAACACAAAATCGCTTCTTGTCATCGATGACGAAAAATACTTTTGTTTTGCAGGGGACAACATGCCTGGAAATTCTGGATACTACACAAACAACAAAAAGACATGCCCAGAAAGTGTTTTTTCCAAAAAAATTATTAATGTGGACAGCCATATCTGACCGTGGTATGTCCGAGCCATTGTTTCGCACTTCCAAGGCTGTAGCGATCAATTCATCAACCTATATTAATGAATGTTTAGAAAAACGACTTCTTCCATTTATTCACAAGTATCATGGAGACTTTAACTATTTATTTTGGCCAGATATAGCAAGTTCTCATTATTCTAAAGATTCTCTAAATTGGATGGACCAATATGTCTATTACGTTGATAAAGAATCCAATCCCCAAAATGTGCCTCAAGCACGACCAATTGAAAATTTTTGGGGACATTTGGCACAGATTTACGAGGGAGATTGGCAAGCTTTAACAGAGCAAGTTTTGATTGATCGCATTAAACTAAAACTACAAGAAATTGATTTAAACTTTTTACAGTCGCATATGAAAGGAGTCAGAGCAAAATTGAGATCAATTGCAGATGGTGGTGTTTTTTCATATAAAAAATAATATACTTTTATTAAAAGATAAATGCTTTATTTAAAAAAAATTTAATAGTAATTTGTTTTTTTATTTAAAAATAAGTTATTGACGTTTTTATTTTGTCCGATAACTTCCGCATCACCTGTTAGAATTAGAATAATAATATTCCAGAAAATATAAAGAACAAAAAAATAACTTTAACAACCTAGTTCTATCAACACAAAACACAGTAACAATGGCGCATAGCATAAGATATTTGTAAACACACATTACTATGTGTCTCCAGAATAATTAAAAAAGAAAATATTTTAAAAAGGATAGACAATACAAAGTAATAACACCACAACTTAATAAGATATTTTATTAACTAAACACTTGAACTAAAAAGATTTTATTTGTTACAATATTTGAACAATCGAGGGACAATTATAGTTATTAATTTGAACAATTATATATAAATGGTCATTATCAATTGTGGTATTAAGAAATATGTAATAAGTTTTATTAATTCTCCCTTTCATCTAAGAGAAAGAGGGAGAGAAAGAAAGTGTTTTCAAAGCAGAATGTTAAAAAAAGTAAAAAAACACACAATAGATAACAGTAACTGGTTTTATTATGTTACCAGTAAACAAAATTATTTTTCCCTTGATTAAAAGATAAATTCACAGCATTTCTTTGTTAAGTTCCAGCTTCTCTCTGATGTTGACTAATGATTAATAGAGTAAACTTAACTTCATATTAAATTTACAAAATTAAAACCATGTTTCAACAGTAAGCAAACTAATCAAGTGATGACAAAGGCAACTAAAAAAAAAAGGAAAAGAAAAATTATGTTTGAAATTATAAAAAAGTTTAAAATCATTTATGTTACTAACTGTTTGTTGGTAAATTGTTGTTATAAACTGTTATTAATCTAAATATTACTTTAAATATATATACTATAAATCACATAATATATTACTATAAATATATAAATAATATTACTGTAAATATATAAATATATTACTATAAATATAAATATATTACTATAAATATATAAATATTTTACTATAAATATATAAATATATTACTATAAATATATAAATATATTACTATAAATATATAAATATATTACTATAAATAGTAAAATGCATACTTTGCTTTGTTCTCAAGTGTCTAAAGTAAAATCGAAATAACAGACATTAACACTGCTTGAATAAATATCTTATTAAGTTGTGGTGTTATTACTTTGACTTCTTGTAGGTAAGTTATTATAATTGGTGTATATAGACATGGCTAAATGAAAGAAAAACTAGTTTAAAAAAAATGAATGTCACAAAAATTTTATAAAAAGTATAAACATTAGTTGAAAAGCATAAGTGTCTATTTAAAATTCAACGCATAATCTTAAAATTTTATAATCTTAAAATTTTGCGTTGAAATTTGAATTGAAGAGTTTGCATTGGCCTAACATCTTATTCCTACTAAGCTTCTATATAGCTATTACAGCATATTACAGCATATTACTGCATTTTTTTTTTTTGCTATATATTTATATTAATTATTTATATATTTATAGTAATATATTATATGATTTATAGTATATATATTTAAATTTTTAATTTTTTTTAAAATTATGTTTCATGACCATTTTTTTGTGACTCGGCATTTCAGTCATTTTATTCTCAATTAAAGATCAACAAGAACAGCTTGCACATTTACCTTCTAGTTGTACTAAAATAACAAATAATAAAATAAGAAAAGTTATGTTAGCTATGATATACTTCCAATCAATGCCACTTCTCTCTTGAATGGCATCTAGCTACATTTGAAACTATAAAAAGACATCTTTTTGTGAAGTTGAACTTGAACTATAAACTAGCAGACTTCAAAAATCTAAATCTAGATATGAAAAAAGTAAACATTCGAGTCAGTAATTAAGTAATTGTCATTTACTTATTTGTAAAAAACAGAAAAAAAATACAAAATTTTTTTTTGGTTTCTTTTTGTGTTTATGCCTTATTTTCACAGTAACATTTGATACTATCTATGTATTACATATATATATATATATATATATATATATATATATATATATATATATATATATATATATATATATATATATATATATATATATATATATATATATATATATATATTAATTATAAGAATTGTTTGCATTTGAAAAGGAATTGTTTCCTGCCTAGGATGATAAATGCTAGATAAATCTACTCAAATATTTTTGCTTGTTCAAAAAAAGACAACTGCCCAGCTGATTGCTTGGGATGCCATGAACTATCTATAAATGAGTCAAGTTCTTTTTAAACTATATTTAATCATGCTGTTTAAAGGATGGACCAATATATAATAATATATAATATGGAACAAGTTTTTTATTTACATAAAAATTGTAATTCATTATAAAGTTGACAAGATGTTAGCTATTGGTATATTTAAAATATAATCTTTTAGAGAATATTTTAAATATACCAATAGTATAAGTTAAACTAGTTTAAAGTTTCTTATTTATTTTATTTTATTTGTTTATAGGTCACTATATACATACTGAATTGCACCGTGCTGAAATAATAGGCTAGAAAATAAAAATTTCAAAATCGTGCATTTAAAAATTAAATTTTGATTCAATTATATTTTAAATATACCAATAGCTAACATCTTGTCAACTTTATAATGAATATCTACTTATCATTATATCTATCACATTTCATATTTACTCTCATCTTATTAAAAGATTATATTTTAAATATACCAATAGCTAACATCTTGTCAACTTTATAATATAAGTTATTTTTTACTACAATAAATTTTTTGTTTTTAGTAATGCAGAATTATAATATTATAAATGCGAATGTAAATGTTACATAAATATATCACAAAGTTACATCACAAAGATATAAAAAGAATTAGTAAAACAGCAATAGCCTGCAAGTATTCCATTTAAGGCAACTCTCCCCTTTATATATATATATATATATATATATATATGTTGTTTTTTTTTGGAGGGAAAGGGGTAGGTGTTTAAATTTGATGTTTTCAAACTTTATTTTGTTTAATATACCGGAGTATTTATTTGACTCATATAGCACTGTTGGTATTACTAGCTATTCAACCATGACTAAATGTGCAGTTGAGAAGAATTTAAATTTTTATCTTTTTTACAACTTGTCAGATTTATCTGAAACATCACAAGTTGTTCTTTTTAATTTTTCATTGTTTTTTCTACCTGCCATCTATATGTGTTTTAAGTCAGCGTCGCCTATTTTTCGTCTGCCATATTTTAAATTTTGCCACTCAAATGTTTACTTTTTTCTTTTTAAAAAAATTTCTTCTTTAAAAAGATCCTCTTGTTTATTAAAATGCCTCTGTTTATTGTGCATGAGAAAGTATAAATTTGTTATATTTTGACAACAAATAGCTATATCCTACCTAGATCTATCTATATTTTATTTGACAACCACTATTTTTATGTCACCTATTACTATTTATACTAATAACTTCGAGCCTAATATTATCTATTTCAATTTCACTATTATCATTTAACATATTATTAATAGTATTACTATTGTTACAACTGAATAATAAATAAACATAAAAGAATCATACATATTGCAATCTTTTCTAATCAAAGACCATTTCAACTTGAAATTTATTGTAAAACTGAAATACACGATTTCTAACCAATGTTGCATGTTCAGTATTGTGCACCAATTATGCCATCTCTTGGGAAAAAAGTGAATAAACCGTAGGATCTAAGTTAGCTAACATTCTCAATAAAACTTCTAAATGACCTTTTGGGTAAATAACTCACCTGGAAGCAGATACAGCAGTATCTCCAACGAAAACAACAGCAACTTCACTAACTATAGTTTGCAAATGAAACATTAAATTATGTAAGCAAAGTTGATTGCGATGTTATTGCTTTCTAAAATTTACTGTTGCAAGTGGGTCAGAGATATACAGTTGATAATGTTAGGGAAATATCTTGATCTGGTCTAAGATTACCTACCTACACAAAGAAAAATTTGACTGCATATTTTAAAACACGGCGGCCTACTATTTATAGATTAAACCACATAATCAGTAAATAAAGCAAAATAAAGACAGGCATATTAAATTCTAATACATTTAAAAAATTAATATTGGAATTATGATATAACTTCTTGTAAATCTTGCAGAAATAGTGAAAATAATGAAGCAAAACTACCTTTCTATTATGGCAACATAAAACATGAGTTTCATCAAGAAATTTTTAAGCACAGCAATGCTGACAGATCTGGCTCATTTCTTCTAAATAATTATAATCTAGAATAGTATCACTTCTTGCTATACGATATATTCTGATTGTCTAGTAGCATTTCGTACATTTTGAGGATGATTTATCTCATCTAGGTTATCTCTTTTATTTATGTGACAATTACTTTTAACTCGTCTAACCATGATGTACTAATTTAGTTATAAATTAATTTCTTCTTACCAGGCAGTATTTCTTATATTTTGATGACAATTAATTTCAGCTTGCCTAGTTCTAATCATTTCAATAAATTATCAATTATTTGTAAGTTGATAGTATTTCTTCTTAAATTTATTTAAGCCTAATATTGACCATCCAAAAAGAGAAAAGAAATTAAATAAAAATATAAAAATATTTATAGTCTGAAGTGGTAAACATATCTACAAAATATAAATAACAATGTTCAAGTAAAAATCAACAAAAACCTGCAATGCTAATAACAAAGATATTATTTGGTAGTAAAAAACAAAAACACAATGTTGAATCTTACTTGGTTTCTCATCTATAAGACAATTTTATTTAACTATTTAAAGGAAGAAAAAAAACAAAAAAAAAATCAAAATGCCTTATGTTAAACAATCTATTTAAAAAAAAGAATCAAATGCAATTACTTTAGAATATATATGATATATAAATCTCTACAATTTAACTCAGTAGCTTAACCACTGGCTTACCATTGAGGTCAAAAATTAAAACAATTTATTACAATTATTGTTCAAAATAAAAACCTCTAACAATTTAATTTAGGATTTATTAATATCCATATTTTTTGGCAATGTCAGTTAGTACATTTTTATTTAAAGTAATAAAAAAGATAAAACCATTTAAGAACAAATTTAAAAATCTAAATATATATTCAGATACCTTAAAAAGAAGCATAACACAACATTCTTTTGACAACTTCCAACATAATTTTTTTTACTTTCTACTACTTTTTTCAATTTTACTATTTTCTATACCTAATTTTTTTTTATCTAAAAGAAAATATACATATAAATACAGAGAAATATAATATATACTGAAATATACGCAAATTTATGTAAATAAAGTTACATGTCCACAAATAACAATCTTAATTTATTTAAAGAAAAGGAAACAGGCTATAAAAATTAGAAAAATACGAATAACCAACAACAAACAAACATTTAAATTTTTATTGTAAAACTAAACAATGAACAACATCAATTCCACTTGAAACTAAAAATGTATCAGCTCTTATCTTATTGCAAAGTTAAACCTCGGTAAATTAAACTCCTAACAAGTTGAGCATAATTTAAATTTTCAATGATTCATCGGCTTCGCTTTATACTATATTTATTTAATATATTAAGCAAGCTTTTAAATTTAAAGTTTAACTTATGAACAGCAGGTATGTGATAAGTTAATTTGTCAATAAAAAGTCTGTTTTATGAAAAACATTCTTGACATAACAGCAAAAAGATACACATAATTTCAATAATTTGAAGTTTATAATAAAATTATAATCATTTGGATCCTCTGCAACTTGTTTACATCTTTAACACGAGTGTTGATTGCCTTTAAAATCACACATTCTTTTAAGTTTGTGGTTTCGCTTGTTGCCAATTATTATTGTTATTAATTATTATTAAATACTTCTAGCAATTTAATAAGTAATTCAGCATATTATTTATATGCATAGCATTTTAGAATATTGATAAAATTTAATAAGTTATTTAAAATGCTTAAACAACTAAAATGTGTTCACTGTGTCTGAGTTATGTATGTTAGCAACTTGACAAAAGTATTTAAAAAAAGAAAAGAATCTTGTGTGTTATAATACTTAAAAGATGTTCAAAATGTAAAACAAAAATAATTAAGTCTATTTTTGAATGCTTTGGAGTACTTTATATACAGTTTACTTTATTTGCACATTACTTATAAATTATTAGTAATGTTCACATAACTAAACTGAATATAAAGTACATAAATACACCTTTGAAAACAAGTTATTTAATAGAGTTTTATTTTAAGCAATCTACTTAAGCCCTTGTTCAATAACGACTCGAACTACATTGGAAGCAACTACCTCTGGCATGACTTGGGAATTCAAATTACCAATGATCTTAAAGTAGAAAACCAATCCATCATTGCCTCATGTAAAGCAAATCAAATTCTAGGCATCCTAAAACACACTTTCCAATTTCGTGATGCTTCTTTATGGAAACAACTCTACTCCATCTACATCCGTCTTTTACTTGAGTTTGCAATTCCAGCTTGGAACGCTGTATTAATTCAATAGTTTGTTCATCCTGGAAGGATGAACAAACTATTGAATTAATACAGCGCAGAGCCACAAAAATACCAGACTAACTGAAAAAGTTAGACTACAAGTCCAGATGTTTACAACTTGGCCTATCTTCTCTAGTTGAAAGTCGTAAACGAGGTGACCTCACACAAAAATATAAAATTATTAATAACATCAACATAGTCAACTAGTACTTTCCCTTTATCACAATTCCACCAAGAGCAAATCACAAAGAAAGACTTCACCGTGAAAGCTACAGCAACAATTTAGCTCGTTTCCACTTTTTTAACAATCGCATTGCCAATGCATGGAACATGTTACCAGATAAAATAATCGTTTCTCCAACTGTCAACAGTTTTAAAGCGAGCCTCAATAAACTCTAATGTTACTACAGCTCGCAGCTTTCCTTAGTGAAAGTTGCAATATGAGCTTCACAAAAACTAACTGTAATCTGACAATCTATGATTTGTATTTTGTCAATTATTTTTACTTTTGCTGTAAAAAATATATACTACTACTACTACTTCAAGGTATGTTATCTAAATAATTGTAATTAAATACGTTGTACTAATAAACGCTCGCTTTGTTTACTTTATTTGCCATACAGTAAATTTTAACATCACGTGATAGATACCATCTATGCAAAATTTTAAATTTGAACTTAAAACCACTATAAATAACCTCAGGATAATACACATAAACATCAGAAGTTTACTTATTAATATAGACAAATTAAAAAACTTTCTCCTTGAATACAAACATTCTTTCAGTATGATCTGTTTTACAGAGACTTGGTGCTCTGATGAAGCAGCAGAAACAAACTCTGACCTCAAAATTCCAAACTATAAAATATTTGTTAAAGAAAGATCAGTTAGCAAAAGAGGAGGAGGAATTGTGAATTATATAAGGAATGATCTACACATTAAGATAAGAACCGATCTTTCAAACGGTGATGGAGATAGTAAGGTCCTCACAATAGAAGTTACTAACACTGCCTCAAAGAACTTTCTAGTTTCTACATACTACAGACCACCTGATGGTGATACTTGTAAATTTTCGAATTATATGAAATTACAAAAATAGAGAACAGAAAACTTTATTCATCATTGGAGATATAAAAATAAATATTTTAATGTACAACAAGCATGCGATTACTAAAAATTTCTTTGACGACATGTTTCAACTTAATATCTTCCCCATTATTAACAAACCTACCAGGGTAACATCCAAATCTATTACTGCTATTGATAATATATTAACAAACTCAATACAAAATACTTCTATAAAATCAGGAATAATAAGAGCAGATATTTTAGATCACTTTCCGATGTACTTCTCTTTGTCACAAAATTCCGTAAAAATTAATAATTCAAAAATCTTATCTTATAAAAGAATTATTGATGAAACGTCTACTCGAAAAATTAAGAACTTGCTATCGGAAACAAATTGGCAAAAGGTCTACCAGGAATGTAACCTAGGAAACACAAACTCTGTGTACATTAACTTTATAAATTTATTTATCCTATAATATAATAAAAGTTTTCCAACTCAAGAAAAAGAAATAAAAGCAAAATATTTAAATTGTCCATGGATAACAAAAGAAATAAGAAAATCCCAAAAACAAAAACTATACGAAAAATACTTAAAAAATAGAAGCGAAGCGAATCTATCCCTCCACAAGCAATACAAAAACCCTTTGAAAAAATATAAAAAAAACATAAAATTCTATATTATTCTAATTAAATACAAAAATTTAATGAAGACTTAAAAAAGACATGGACACAAGACATATGAAAGAAATAATTGGTAAAAGTTTTTTTGATTTAGTATCCCTTTTGAAAATTAAAGGAGCTTTTTTTTGTTTTGTTTTTTATTATAACCTAGTGGAAAATTTTTTAAAGAAATTGGGGCCCTAAAGAAACTTTTTTTTTAAGGAGGTGGGGGTGGGGCTTAGACCCACTAGCCACGGCACTATATATATATATATATATATATATATATATATATATATATATATATATATATATATATATATATATATATATATATATATGTTTAGATATTTGAAAAAGCAAAGTTATTATACGTAATCGCAGTAGGATTTTACAAACTTGAGAAATCAAAAAATGGCTACAGACCCTCTGCAATAGAAAAAAATGTAATCAAAAAGTTATTTATTTGTATACTCTAGGTCATAATATAAGTTTCTAATTATTTATTGAGTTAAGTAAGTTTATACATAGATTAATTACATAGATTATTATTTCAAACATAATAAGAAATGTTTCATTATGAAAAAAAATTTAAACACAAATTTAAACTCAATTGATTTGTTTACAATTTTTAAAATACTTTTGGTCATTATTTGAGCTTTAAAATTAAAAAAAAATTTTTGTTTCAATTATTTAAGATTTTAATCTTTTTAGTAGTTGGTTTAGCTACGTGGATTCATTTTTTTATTCTACATGAAAAGATAAAACATTTTGTGCTAAATTTGTAATAAATTAAAAATCTTTACTTAATTTAAAAACACTAATATTAGAATAGATGCATGAAACCTAATTTTTTTTAAATTGAATAAATAAGTAAAAATTACACAACTACTTTTTTTTTTTCCTTAACATTGTCAACATTCCCAGTTGGTTTTTTTATACTAAAATCTGTATGAAAGTAAATTATTTTGTGTAGCCTGAAGTTGCAAAGAGAAAAAGAGTATCTCAATATAAAAAATATATAATCCTTATAAAAAATTAATATATAATGTGTTTATAGTTTTGAAAGTCTTCTTGTTAATTGTTTGACCTGATCTTAGCTGTTTTACCTGAAAGTTCTATTCTTTTCCAAAAGTAAACACTTTATGTTTTCGTTAACTTTATTATAAGAATAACTTAAATTTGCTTTAAATAAAGTATTGTGCTATGTCCCAGAAATTATTTTCTCTATAAAAAAAACAAAGTGTTCATGTTTCAATAAAGTATATTTCTAAAAGATCTATAGTAAAATTAAATTACAATTCAGTTTTAAAATTTTGAATCAATGATAAAATTTGCTTAAAAAAAAATCTCTTTTTAAATTTATACATATATATTTATATATCTGAGGGGATTTGTACCTAAGGTGTATCTTTCTTTTTATTAATATGTTGTATATGTTATCATCTCTCAAATTCTTATTTATTACTTTCTAATTTTATTAGTCACTGTGATAGCAAATGGGTTGTAGGCTACTTATAACTCAGTATTAGAGGCCTTCACAAGTTAAAATTATTTCTAAATTAATAGGAACCTAACCTAGGGCACAACGATATTTAGTAGTAAGTCAACAAAACTTTCTTTACTTTTCTAAATAGCTGTTTATAAACCTAATAATTTAAGAATAATACTCTACACGATATACAGGCAAAAAACAAAAAAGTTAAAATTGAAATTAAATTATAGTTAAAATTCCTTTCCCAGTCTTTTAATAATCTGTACCTACTACTATCTAATTAAGGGCAAAAATATTCAAGTTTTTATTTTTTGTAAATTGAGTGAAATGAAAAAAATTTAATTTTCTTTCTAAAAACCATTGATTAATAATTTTTCGGGTCACTTTGCTGCTCAAAAATAAATGTTTTTAACTGTTAAGACAACTGTTGAAACAAGGACAGAAAATGTTATTAATTCCAACATTTATTGCAACAATTTCTAACTTCAAATGTGATTATCATATCTATGGTCACTATCTAATCATTTCATGATTAATATAAAAATAACTTGGACTAGATAAGCAGGGAAAGACTTCACAAGTACTGTGTTTTTTTCTATTTGAATTGCCATTTCCATAAAATACTTCTGTTATCATTTCTGTTGTTATAAAAATTTTTAATATTATTAATTTTAAAAACTCACTTTAATATATTGATGATATTCGGTTTTAAATAAAACTTCAAATTCTTTTAGAATGCAAATTTTATTGGACGACTCCTCTTCTTTCTTTTTTTAACAAAACATTAAACTATTAAATTTATAACAAAACATTAAACTATTAAATTTATAACAAAACATTAAACTATTAAATTATTTCAGTTTAAGCTATATTTTAATTAATTCAGTTAGCGTAAAAAATTACAACTACAACAACAATTTAATTAAAATAGTTTATTAGAAAAAAAAATCGCTTGATTACTTATATCCATGAAATATCAAAGCTTTCTTTGATATTTCTTGGCTAAAACAAGAAGAATAACCATTGTTCAACTGTTATCATAATATGTAATGAAGTAAAATACAATAATATTATACAAGATTCAGAAGATTTTGAATTCAAATAGTTTATAAAATATGTAAGCATTGCCAATGCAGTATTTTTAGTAGACTTCAAGGTGAATTACAGATATGGAATGGCTGCTGAAACCGACAGTAGTAGATTTTTTTTGTAGGGGGAAAACTGAATATATATTTGTATAAAGACTAAATACAATTGCATATCATTAAATTTTTATATTCTTTAACTATTAAAATAATAGGAAGCACATTTTATATATATATATATATATATATATATTTATATATATATATATATATGAAATATTAAAATTTTGGGCCTTGTACATACATAATACATACTTGTATATAAATATATATATATATATATAAATATATATATATATATATATATATAAATATATATATATATATATATATATATATAAATATATATATATATATATATATATATATATATATATATATATATATATATATATATATATATATATATATATATATATAGGTATATATATATAGGTATATATATATATATAGGTATATATATATAGGTATATATATATATAGGTATATATATATATATATATATATATATATATATATATATATATATATATATATATATATATATGTATATATATATATATATATATATATATATATATATATATATATATATCTATATATATATATATATATATATATATATATATATATATATATATATAGGTACGTGGACTGATTTTTTTAGATTGAGCATATCCTAGAATGTTATATATCATTAGAAAGCCCTTCAGTACAGTATTTTAAAGGTGAAAAAATTATTAAAAACGAACCATTTAAAAAAAAGTTATGACGTTTTTAGTAGCAAATTTTTGATATATGGATTTATTGAAGAAACTGGTTCGAAAAAATTTTTTTCTCCACTGAAATTGTTATAACTTTGTCAAATCTTATCCAAATGTCTATACCTTGGTATCAAAAGATAGATGTAAGAGTAGGCTACAAGTTCACATAACTCTATAGATAAAAGGGGTGTTTAGAGGGCCAGAGGGGGTTTATGTATAAAGATAACATATTTTATCAGAAAAACACGAAAGAGTGTTTTTCTGATAAAATATGTTATCTTTATACATAAAAAGTTAATCTGATTTGCTTCCATTCCATTTCCAAATATTAGTGGTCTATTTTAGATTAAAGGGTGGATGTCTTTGTTACGTTTAAACACCCTCGTAGTGAAATGTTACATTCTTATAAATATATTAACCTAAAAAATATTGATTATATTTTGTGTTAAAAAGTTTAAATTACATTTTCTCATTTTACAGCATATACAAGTGGTGTATAAATTGACATTAGAGGTGGGACATGTGCTACGCCCAACGACCCCCCCCCCCTCCCAGTCTTATCCAACTTAAAAAAAAAATTTATAAGATATTTGAAAAAAGGTTTTAAATTGACTTTATTGAAAAAGAGAAATAAGTATTCAAGATTATTTTACTAGAGGAGGGGCATGTGCTACACCCAATGACCCCCCCCCCCCCCTTCTTATTCAAACTTGAAAAAAATGTCAATAAAAATAAAATAAAAATTTTGAATTGTGTTTATTTGAAAAGGGAGAAATAACTTTACAAATCTTACCACATTACAAGATGCAAGTTGGAGTATCCACCCTAAAATGCCTCTAAAAAGTATATATAAAGACTTATTATATTAAAGTTTCAATTCAATTTGTCTAAACAAAGAAATAATAAATAATAATTTATTAGAAATTATTAACATTATAAATAATGTAAAAAAACAAACTATTATTTCAACATCAATAATGCAAATATAATTTTTAGGAACTGTAAACATAAGGTAAACTAATTTAAAATCAAATAACTATCAACAAAGTCAAACAAACAGTTTAAATAAACTAAAACAAGAATAGTAAATAAGTATGCAAAATACTCTTCACATTTATTGACATTTGAAATATTCTATATTCTAAAATCATTAACATATACAAACTGATACAAACTTACTAGTGATAAGCTGTGTAGATTCAACTAAAATTAACAAAAAAATTGTACACAAAATAAATTGAAATTGTCAACAGTAAGCTACAAATTTAACAATTGTCAAAGCTGCTCTGCTTTAAAATGTAATATAAAACAATTTTATATAAAACAATTTAATATAAAACAATTTAATATAAAACAATTTTATATAAAACAATTTTATATAAAACAATTTTATATAAAACAATTTTATATAAAATTTAATATAAAACAATTAATTGTGAAAGTGATAGACTGAATAAATAATATGAACAACGTATTAATCAATGATAGCTTAAAAAATGTTAATGAGAGTAAAAATTTCGTTCCACTGCACTTTGAGGGATAACACAATACTAATGCATTAAATAATGTATAGAAAATAGAATCATAAATTCAATAATCATTAAGAAACATTTCTAAATCATAAATTTACAAGCAGAAGGTTGTGCACATGGAACTAAAGATAAAAAAAGTTTTTATAAAAATTTGTAATTGATAAGAAAGGTGTGTACATGTTTGCAAATAATAGTTTTTAAACTTAATAGTCATAGTAGTCGCTGAAGATGTAACTAATGATTTCAAAGTTGTAATTAAAAATAAATGCTGTAACTGCCAAGATATGCATAAACATATTAAAAAGTAAAAATTTGTAAACATACCACTTATAGCAGATGTAGAAAGAACTGAGGTTAAAAAATACTTAATAAAAAATTTATATTTCAGTCGTCAAAAATATATACACATATTAAAAAGTAATAATTGGTAAACTTACAATTCGTTGAAGACAAAGATGTAATTAAAATTCAAAATTTGTAATAAAAAATAAATATTGCAAATAATGACTTTGAAATTAGTAATCCTTAAAATCTATTCACAGATTAAAAAGTTTTAGCAAATTCTATAATCATTAACATATACAAACTGATACAAACTTACCAGCGATATGCTGTGTAGATTCGACTAAAAGTAACAAAAAAAGTTGTACACAAAATAATTTGAAATTTTTAACAGTAAGTTACAAATGTAACAATAGTCAAAGCTGTTCTGCTTAAGGTGCAACAACTATACTAATGAAATGAAAATAAGCAATGAAAATAAAACTATTAAAGTATAAAGATAATATATATCTATAAGCAACAAGATAACATTAGGAATAGTTATAAACTTATGTAAACAATAAACACAGATAAAGATAGTATACAATAAAGTAAAAAACTTTAACTTAAGTTTTTTAAGTGTTTCTATATAAGAAAGATATTATGAATGTTTACTAACATTAACTTATTGTATACTATTTTCTCTTTGTGATTATGTTAATGTTTTTTAATGAATAACCTAATATTTATGTAATTTATACTAATGAAATCTCAAAAAATCTACAAAAAGCCAGGTAGGATCTAAAAAAGAAATAAATATTAGACATGCTTGTATAATGATTTAAGCAATAACCCAAAGATAAAGAAGTATATAATCCAAAAATAATAAAAGACAATAATAATGATATCTTTTGTTATATTTAGGCATGACAAAGACTAGAGGTCATTGTCATGCCTGGTTAAGAAATGACAACCTTTCAAGGTTTTAAAAAGCATGTAAAAAAAACGTTCTTACAGCAGAATTAGATTTTTCACATACATTTTCTAATTTGAAATATATGCAGCAGATTTATAGTCAAAATTTGCGAATTTGTAGGTTTATATATTTTAAATACCCTAGCTAAAATAATCCAAATTAATCAATTAGGTCTTTATTGCAACGACGGTTTAATAATAATGCATAAAAAATCAGGGCCATAACTCGAAAAAATTACAAAAGATAATATTAAAGTTTTTAAAAACATTGCCTTCCAAATTGAAATAAACATAAATTTAAAAATAGTGAATTTAACCTCTCAGAAAGTTCCTATAAACCCTACAAAAAGCCTAATGATGAATTACTGTATATTAATGTGAATTCGAACCATCCCCCTCAAATTCTAAAACAAATTCCAATTTCAATTAACAATAGGCTAAACCAAAACTCTTCTAATGAAAATATTTTTAACTCCTCTAAACGCATTTATGAAGATGCCCTTAAAAAAAGTGGCTTTCAAAATTTCGAGCTAAAATTTGAAAAGAAAATTGCAAAAAAGCGTAATAGAAACAGAAACATAATTTGGTACAGCAAAAATGTTTTAACAAATATAGGTAAAATTTTTCTAAAATTAGAA
This sequence comes from Hydra vulgaris, assembly GCF_038396675.1. Taxonomy (NCBI): domain Eukaryota; kingdom Metazoa; phylum Cnidaria; class Hydrozoa; order Anthoathecata; family Hydridae; genus Hydra; species Hydra vulgaris. Next base: position 48,564,659 of record NC_088923.1, on the reverse strand, counting down.
GACAAACATTTTCCTCCCTCTAATAAATTGCATAAGATTTTTAACAGAAATACCATTAAAGTAAGTTATAGTTGTACAAAAAATTTAGAACAAATTATAAAAATGAACATATAAAAGAAAAAAACACTGATTATTGTAATTGTAAACAAAAAATAGATTGCCCTCTAAATGGAAAATGCCTTTCGAAAAATGTAATTTACAAGTGCATTGTTTCCTCACAAAATAACCTTGATAAACAATATATTGGCTTAACCGAGGGGGAATGGAAAAAACGTTATGCCAACCACAAACAATCGTTTAAACACAAAAAATATTCAAAAGAGACTATGCTGTCAAAATATATTTGGGATTTAAAAAAAAAAAAAGAATTTTTAATATAAAATGGTCTATTCTAAAATCTGCCCCTGCCTATAATAATATTTCCAAAAAATGTATGCTATGTTTGCAAGAAAAATTTTAAATAATTATATTTTTTGTAACTTTCCGTTTACCAAAAAAATATAGTAATTATAAAAATTTATTTTTATTTTTAATTATAATAATTCATAACTTCCTGTGAAATAATTTTTTCTATAAATTGAATTTTTTGAGATTTAGTAACTCTTCCTGATGATACAGCAATGGTGAAACTTAAAGTTGAAGAACAAAGTTAGATAAGTGATTTTTACAATATATAGATCAACAAACTATAGATCTATATATATATTTATATATATATATAGATCTATAGTTTGTTGTCTTTGGGAAGAGCGGAAGGAAAAAAGTGATTCTTATGCCAACACATACGTCACTTTTAATTACTTTTGACTTTCGTCCAACATTTGCATGGTGGACAAAAGTAAAAACCATTAATTTAATTACAAATAAATCGTTTTTAAAAAAAACCACAAAAACGCAAATTTAATTGACCAGAATGTTTTAAAAACATTCTGAATGTTTTTAACAATATAAACAATGTTTTTAATTTTTTTTTTTTTTAATAAAATGTTTTTATTTTTAATTTTTTTAATAAAATGTTTTTATTTTTATTTTTTTTTACTGTAAATCATGCGCGGAGTGTTGCTACATCGACTATCTTATAGCCTGACTCGCAAGGTAGTGCTGCTACATCGACTGACAAATAGCCTGACTCAGAAGGGAGTGCTGCTACTTCGACTGACAAATAGCCTGACCCGCAAGGGAGTGCTGCTACATCTACTATCTTTTAGCCTGACCCGCAAGGGAGTGTTGCTACATCGACTGAGGGTTTGGTTGGGGCAGGCAGTCTCTCAATTAATAAAAAAAAATAATTCCGGTCTTGCATTTTAATTTTTACTTTTTGTCAACAAAATATGGAAAAAAATTTCGGACAACATCTACGGGTTGTGTGTGTGTATATATATATATATATATATATATATATATATATATATATATATATACTCCACTTTAGCATAAAATTGGAGAATTTACTGGCTATCAGTTTACTGAATTTCCTCGTCATACAACTGTGGAGCAGATAATGCGTGAGCTTGGCATTATTTTGAATCTACAGACTGCTGAAATAGCTATTTCAACAAAAAATTTGACTTTGGGCTTTAATGTTACTACCCAAAAGGGTATTCTGTGTCCATGTAATGGACACAGAAAGAGGGTATGTGCATTTGACGACAAAAACGAAATGCATTGTTGTGCTTGTTGACCAACTTGCTGGGGGTACAGCTATTGATTATCAGAGTCATATCACACAGTCCTTAGATCACCTAGCTAAATTGTATAGTAACTTTTAGGAACAACGATATATTAATATATAAGTACGGAGTACCATTATTGCTAATTTAAGTAATAAAATGAGTGACAGAGTGGAAGCAAACCATGCAATTGTCACTAAGTTAAACACTTTGTGGCAGAAATCACTAAACAAACTAAATTGTCACCTTCACCAATTGGATACAATTACCTCTGCTTGCAAGTCTTCACTTAAAGCATTAGAAACTTTAAAAGGGAATCTGTTTGGAAGGGATTGTTTTGCAGAGATTATCATTGTGATGTTATTATTTTGATGTTTTGTGAATTTATTTTGATGTTTTAGGGCTTTAGTTGACGCTCTACACCCTTGAACTTATTTATGTCACTAGTAATTTAATAAAATATATTTTTCATACTGTTTTCACTAATTTTAATAATAATGAAAATATTTATAAGAGTGATGCAATATCAATACTAGGGCGTGTACCATCACCACCACATCCCCCTAATTCATAAAATACACCTCTAATATTTGCCTGGGAACTGAAATAAAAAAATAACAATTTTATTTACTAAATAAAATCTTTGATGGAAGCAAATTTGAATTTTTTCATGGCAAAGATGGTTCTTTTGTTTCCCCTCTAGCCCCCCTGAATATGCATGGGTGTTAAAAGCAAATTAAACTTGTAGCCCAATGTTACACCTATCTTTTGATACCAAGATATATGCATATAGATAAGAATTGACAATGTCGAGGCGGTTTATGTTACAAAACCATTATAAATTGGTCACAGTTTTGTTAAGGAATCCTTGTTATGAAATTTCGTCACTATAATGATCATAACTTTTTGTAGAATTATCCGATTTCGATATGATTTTCAGTTTTAGAATATTTTTGAAAAATTCTTTCTAATGATATATAAAAATGTAATATTTAAATAATTTGAAATTTTTACACACATACCTAATATATATATATATATATATATATATATATATATATATATATATATATATATATATATATATATATATATATATAAAATATATATATATAAATATTATATATACATTATATATATATATATTATATAGACATATTATACTTGGTATAGACATATTATATATACTGTCTATATACATTTTATATATATTATATAAAGGTATACCAATGTTATATATATATATATATATATATATATATATATATATATATATATATATATATATATATATATATATATATATATATATATATATATATTATATATATATATAGCATTGGTATACCTTTAAATTAAACTTTAATTTAAATATCGAAGAAATTCTTATTGGAGCTTCTATTGGAAGAAGTATTTGCCACATGTGGTTCGATAATGCCACTAACACCCAGGATGTATATTATGGCAGAATTGTTGGCATTAAAAAAAAGAAAAGTGATGTATATATAGTTTCTTATTGGAAACCAAAAGAGAATGAAAATGATGATGGTGTTGAGTATGATGTGAGCAAATATCAACTTTTTCTGCAGACATAATAAGTGGTGATATGGTGATAATATAATAGAAATGTGTAATAAGGTATATGTTATTTTAAATAATAGTATGTTTTATAAACTTGCATTAATAGATATTATTTACAGATAGTAGGTTAATCTTTATTTTTTATAATAAATTTTACAGTGCCTAATGTATTTCATATTCTCTACCCTCCCTTTTTTTAAGATAATGAAAAGATTTATAATTATTTAATTTCCTTTTATGTATACATATATGTAAATACATATATGTATATAGAAATGTAATTTTAGGTAGTCGGTTAGTTACCGATATCCAACAACCAGGGTTGACCTGGTTGCAACGAGCTATGGGAAACCAAAGCTCATTTACTATTTGACATAAGCGAATTGCCTGGCTCATGACAATTAATGTTAATCATAATGATGGCTATACATTGTTTCTACCCAGAAAGACAGACTTTTGCTTGCATGGATTGAGAGATGTAAGTGTTTAGTTATAATAAATCAGTACACTCTATGCAAATGGCATATGCCATTACCAGATAGTTACGCTAACACAATATAACTTTCTTTTCATTATAACTTATAATCAAATCTATTATATTTCAGGTTAAAAAGTATTGAAGGGTCTACTTCTATCGATTTTTCTGTTTGGTAATGGGAAATGTGTTGTGTATCAGGAGTTAAGTGATTTTTAATTCTTTTTTAAGTTCGGAAATCATTCTCATCTTCTCTAATTTGTAATGGGTTTTTCAGTTATTGTGCTAAATATCTAATATAATTTTATTTATCTTTTATTGCAAGGTTTTAACTATGATGGCAGCTTGCTACTGTAGATGTTTATCTTAAAGACCTCAAGATTATATTTATTAATTCAGTAATAACAGTTACATGTTAATTTATTATACATTAGTTAATTGTTAGCCTTAATTTTTTTTTAAATTTTATATATCTGATATATTTTATCTTATGTATCATTGGAAGGTTACGCAACATGATGAAAACCACACGATTGCTTCGATGGATGTTGATCTTTTTCATATCAAGATTAAACCGGTTCATATTTTGTTAGAGATTGATTATGTTTATTAATGCAATAATAACAGTTATATATTTATTTATTATCCGCGACATAAGGCATCATAAATAGGTATAGCGATATTAATTTAGGGGTTTACTTTATTTTAGATATCATTGGATGTGGTTTCTTTGCGTACTAAAGAATCGACTCTTTCTAGCTATTGATGACACAGTTTTGTTTGCTTCAAAAACTAGGCTTTCTTCAAAGCCACAATTCTGTTAAAAACATTACTAAGCAAAAAAGAAAATCATTATTATAGTCTAAATTTTTTGTTAATGAAGTATGTTTTTAAAAAAATTACTTTTATTTTTTGCGGTTTGTTGGAATTTATATATAGTTAGATAAATATAACGACTACGGAAGGGAAAATGAAGGAGAGCCGTGGTGGACAACCCCCCCCCCCTCCATTGTTTAGATGGATATATTTTTGTAGGTTTTTAGTTGAACTATTTGGTGTTTTATGATTATTTTTTTGTACTCCGGCCCCCACTGAAATATCACGCCTTTTCCGATGTTATATATGTATATATATATATCTTTTTTGTATATATATCTTTCATTGAAATTCATTAGTAACGATAAAAATAAAGCGAAAACGCAAAGGCTTTTAATGTATTTAAAGATCACCTAAATGCATTTAAAGATACACTATAGAAATCCTAGCCTTGGTGCATATTTAATAAAGTAAATATATATACCCTTAACCATATATATATATATATATATATATATATATATATATATATATATATATATATATATATATATATATATATATATATATATATATATATATATATATATATATATATATATATATATATATATATATATATATATATATACATATATATATAAAATAGTTGTTAATATTGCTTAATTAAAGTTTTGTTATAAATTTTACTATTACGTTTTAACCATTAAAAATATTTTGTTACTTAAATTCGCAACTTTTTTAATTACGTTTTTTAATCGTTTTGCACATTTCACTATGCAAAATCAACCGCAAATTAACAATGATTCTATTACAAAGTTGCCGTTAGCCGAACGCGAGTTTTATACGTAAGTTGCATTTTTCTTAAGCAATCCTTCATAAAAAATAATGTTACTTAAATGAGCATAACTTTTTTTGTAATGATTCTTTTTTCATAATGTTTTCACCATTTTATTGCAAATTTGAAGCTCTTTCGAACCATATATAAAACTTGAATAAATAAATGTTTTGAAATTTTTACACACATACCTACTTTAAAGACTGATGCATCAGTCTCCATCGATGGTAACAGAATTACTAGCTTTGAATATTTTCAATTATTTTTCCAGTAAACAGATTTGCATATACTTAGTTTTAATAAAAATTTTAATGCTTTAGAAGGTTTATAATTCATAACTCATATCACGATTACATAACACAACATGTAACTGCTAATAACACGATCCAATAATTTTATGAAAAATGCGAAGGCCTTGATTATTAGTATTTTTGTTTCTGCGCGCGCGTGCGTGTCGGAAGAATAGCCATTTGATTTAGAGAAGTTATTATTATTCCGGTGTCGGAACAATAACCACAGCCAAAAATGTTTTATTTACGGTATACTTAACAGTATACTTTACGGTATATTACACGGTAAACTGTATACTAAATTTTTAGTATACCGTAAACTAGCGATCCCTAAATAATATATGTAAGAATGTATTACGCAAATATTTTGTTTAACTTTATTTATACTACGATATGGTTTATACTATGACAACAGTATAATAAGTAAATAAACTATTCAGTATAAAATGACATAATATATACTCTAATATATTATAGTTTATATTCAAAAATATATGTGTATACAGTAATTACATATACATGTTTAACATTAAAGTATATATAGTTATATATATATATAAATCTATATATACCAGTTTTTTTATGTTTAAGATGATTATTTTTTGATAACTTCCAAACATGGAGCAAACTCAAAAATATTTTTATGTCTATACTTATGTCAAATACGGATACTTCTCAAAAAATTGCTATGATTGGAGTCTGGGTTCAAAAAAGCTTTACAACTTAAGTGCCATCAAACGTAAGAGCAACACGATTAATAAAATTGAAACAACCAACTCATTTAGAATTTTGCGTAAATTTAAAAATCTTTTGCACACGAAAAAATAAGAGTATTAGTTTTAAATAATTTAAATTAAAAAAAATAATGAGAATAAAAAAATAGAAATTGAAATTCGTTTAGCAAATGTTTTTTTTTCCAGGCTCAATTCATAGCTGTTTTTGTTTCTTATCCTACATTTAACCCGTTGCTATTCTACATCTCAAGTTAAATGGATATTACACGTACTTTAAGATATTTGCATTAAAAGTTTTCAATTTTTTATGCCTTTATAAAGTACCGAAGTTGTTTAAACTGTCCCCCTTCTGTTTTTAAATATTAAAACATTATTTAGACAAAAAAACTTGTAAAAAGAACTGATAATTATGCCTTTTAAATAGTCTAACCTTTTTGATTTCATCAGAGTATAAGCGCCTTCTGCTAATAGCCATGTTTCCATGTTTCTTCTGCTCACAGCCTTTATTGACCACCGTGTTTCCGCCGTCGGCATAATGTGCTGTTATAACGCTGGCGTGTCTTTCTTATACCGCTGCGTTCTGCTCATCGGTTCTACAACGGTACTTCATCCACAAGCCACTGATGGCTCGTCATTGGAACGGTCGGAATCTCACCAAACATGCCTTCGTTGGACTACCGTCTTACTGCCGTCGGCAAAATATACTTTACACTCGCGCGCCGTGCAGGTATCAATGCGTTTTGTTCACCGGTTCTATGGCGGTTCTTCGTCGACAAACTGGCATAATGAGAAACAGCAACTTCATGCCATTGTTATGCGTTGCGAAACCAATTCAGAAGAAAATAACAAATTATTACTAAAAAAAATTAAACTACATGCATCATACATACAGGTTGCAATTAATTAAAGTTTAAGTTTATTGTTGTAAGTCATCGTTTTTATCAGAGTTTTACAAGCCATTTCTTTTTTTAACACTTGTCATTCTGACTTGACTTTTAATATAGTACTAGTACTCCATGCAAAAACGTAAAACTTCATTTTGAAACTCGCATTCACTGACGGTACTCGTCGTCGGATTTGTTTTTGCTCCTTAATGTAAAATATTTAAAAATTAAAATTTCATATCTTTACTTTAACAATTGACTGCAATAACTTTTAATAAAAGATTGATCACAAATCATACAATGAAAGAAAAGACCCTGTTTCTGAATTCATTTCAAGGTTAAATTTTAGAAGTAGTAATAAGTTCAATATATTTAAGATGCAATTATATTGCGTCAACATATTTTAAGTGCTGTTATATGCATAATATCTGAATAACAAAGTTCATCAAATAACATACTTACTTAATTTACTTACTAAGTTCATAAAAGTATTGCAATCCATATTGCAAAGTATTGCAATCCATATTGCAAACAACTTATCTAAAGAATTCTTAAAACAAAATAGTAGTGATAAGTAAATGAATGCTTTAGAATAATTTACTTACTAAGTTCATAAAAGTATTGCAATCCATATTGCAAAGTATTGCAATCCATATTGCAAACAACTTATCTAAAGAATTCTTAAAACAAAATAGTAGTGATAAGTAAATGAATGCTTTAGAATAATTTACTTACCTGGTTCAATTAAGTATTTCATAGAAGCTCTTTAAGTGTATTCAGTTTTTTTAGGTCATTAAAATATAAGTGTAACTTATCGAAAATTCCTTTATAATATTTACTTGCTGTCAAACTTTTGTATTAACTTCAGTTTGATGTTGAAGAATTTTTAAGCAAATTTTGATCTCCATAACAACGTTATGTAATGAAGCTATAAGGTTTAGAGAAATATTTAAAGATGCAGAAGACACTACAGGAACGTTAAATTTATTATTTAAAAAACGGATTATATAATTTTCTTCTCATTGAATGGAACACTTGCTGATGAAAAAAGCTCTGTGTTATTTGATAAAGAAGATCCAAATAAACCTGGTGAAAGCAGTTTATTAGTAAATATGTCCTTGTTGTAAATAGGTTGGTTTGGCATTGGCAATGATATTTTAGGAACTTAATTCAATGCCTATAATTGTTATTAAATTTATTTGCACCATTACCACTTTTGTCCTCATAATATCAGTTACCATTCTTTCTGAAAATAAGTTCATCAATGCTGTCATAAAAATGATAAATATCAAAAACAAGGCGATCACATTTATTTATACTCAATTCTAATTTTGGATAGAAATTCTAGTAAAACTAAAAATTCTAAAATTGATAGAAATTTTAGTAAAACTAAATAAAACAAGATATAAATTTAACAAAAATCCTAAAACAAGAAAACCAATATTAAAAAAAATAATTTGTGAATTAAATCATAAATTTCACCAACATACTAAGTATTTAGGTATAACTTATTTGACTAGAAATGTTAGGAAGCCTTGTCAGTATTTCTAACCTCTATTTCTTAAATATTAGACTAACTATTTTCTAGATTTTTTAATTTTTAAATAATTTTTTAAAGCATTAACAAAATAATATAAGCAAAATTATAGCATGTATCCTTGATACAAGCTATGTTTTTGTTTATATTATTTTGTTATCATTGCTTTAGAAATTTGAAATTAAAAAATCTTTAAATATATTCATAGTTTATTTATAAACATATTTGAAACTTTTTGTAAAATTGTAAAATATTAGAATTTTAAGGGAACCAAATTCATTATTAAATATTAAAATTTTAAATTGAACTTTATAAATAATAACATTAGTAATTTTAACAACATTTAAACATTATTTTATATTAAAAATAAATTGCTTTTAAACTGTTAAGTTTGTTATTTTTAAAGTTGTTATTGTTAATGTTCGCCGTTTTAACACTGCAGCAAAGTTCAGGCAAACAGATGTTGGACCGTGATGTTGCGTTGCCGAGTTCGACATTCTGTAAAAAAACAACAACGCTCCAACGTGCCCTAGCGTCTGTTTGCATTTCATAGGAAAATCAAGCTATGGACCGCTTTCAAATTGCAAGCGGAAGCATTTCAAATGATGGTCCTCTACCGGCATGTTTCCTGGGTGGCCAGAGGTTGCATAATTTTGAGATGCGTTAGCTCAAATAATGGTTTTTACAGCTGAAAAAATTATGGACTAGGACTAGAAACAATTTTAATTGCAAATATAATCTTAGGTAAAAACCTATTGTTGACACTTTCAAACTATAAAGGTAAGAAATACCGAAAACCTTCCAGACTAAATGTTAGTTGCTTTACTGTAAGTTTTACTTTTTGCATTTCACTTTATTGTACAAAATCCTTTCAAAGTTGTAGAATGTAAGTAAATTTACTTATTAATAACAGATTTTTTTTAACTGTAACTAAAAATTGTATTAAATGTAAGCTTTTGTGGTTGTAATTAATTTTATATAATTTATTTAAAAACCATTTAATTCGACTTGAAAAACAATGCGTCTAAAAAAAATAGCAATTAATGGCGCATTACTTTTATGTAATTCATTTTTAGATAAAAGTTTTTTTTTTCACAATCACGGTAATATATATTTATTAACCAATTATTTTTTAAATGTGAAAGTGATGTTTGAGAAACAATTAAATTATGTAACGTAATTTAAAAAAAGTAATTTACCTTGAAGTATAATAGTAAACTTCTTTTTTTGTGACATTTTCATGTAAATTACGTTTTGATATAATCTACTTTTACATAACTTACTTTTAAAAATAAATCCACTTTTATTTATATAATAAAGATTATTTTATGAAAGTAATTTTTTTTTTACACAAAAGTAAATTTGCTTTAAACTTTTACAATTATTTATATAGTTTACTTTTTTGTAAAAACTTAAAAAAAAGACAAAAAAGAGACATTAATTTTCAACTTTTTTTGACTTCAAGTGACTTGTAGAATATACACATATTTTTTAAACGCGAATAGCTCTGTCTGTTAGAAATACATACAACTATTGTTAAAGTGAGATCCATTGTTCATAAAATAAATATACAAGTTGAAAATAAAACTTGAAACAATTTATCAAAGTAAAAGTTTTTTTATAAAGATTTTAGCTGTGTTCTTTGAATTGTTCAAAAGCAATCTTTTGTATTAAAAAATTGCTCAAAATGAAAAAAAAAATGTTTTAGTTTTGTGTCTTTTATCATAACTTATGGTTACATATAAATACACCTTAATTTTGTCTGAGCCGAATTAACCACTACCCAATTGAAGGTGTTCGTAAATTTCATAATCACTTTTTTTTTAAATTTATTTAGGTGCCCCAAGAAGTGCCCCAAGAAGTGTAAATCTTATTACAGAGCACCGCGGAATAGCATTGAACTAAGAGATTCATCTTACCAATGTTGCATTTATGGAATGCATGCAATGCATTTATGGGCAAAATTAAAAGTCGGCTTCAAATTAAAGGTACAAAAATAAAATTTAAGTAAAAATGTAAACTTTTACATATGAAATAATATTTATTTTCATTATTTAAACTATTGACTAAATGAGCTTTTAATGTTGTATACTTGAACAGAAATTTTAAAAAATTTTTAAATTAAAAAAAAAACTTAAGCTTTATCAAATAAAATGTTTTTGGCGTTTTGAGTGGTGACCAATTGCAACCGAGTTGTATTTAACGTGTCTGTAACCTTATGATTAGCGAAAGAGTTGTTAAATCGCAAAAAATTGGTTTAGACAAAACTAAAAGATTTCGAAAATGTATTCAATAAGCTCTATATAATGCTTCCTTCTGGAGAACTTTTTGATTTTCTTAGATGAGATTGATTGTGAATTTCATCGGGTAAAAAGTATACTTTGATTCATTTTTTTTTTTTTTTCATTTGGTTTAAGCCATAACTTTTCGTTCGTGCCTGTAGAGAGGGGATCACCTTTATATTATTTTTTTTTTTTTTTTTTTTTTTTTATACTGTTATTTAGGTGCCCCAAGAAGACCTAATGGTCTTGTCACAGAGCACCGCGGATGTGCATTTAACCAGAAAGTTCACGCCTCATTCCTTACCGTGACGCGAAAATATATCCAAGGCTCGTTTCGAACCTGGATCTCTTGCTTATAAAGCAAGCGCTCTAACCACTATATAATAGGGTTGTATTGAATATATAGGCGGTCTCTGCGTGATACTAAAAATATCCAGGAGAGAATGACTTCAGAGATAGCAATTTTTCAGCCTTCTTAAAAGAAATAATTTTTTATTTTCGCTTTAGTTTCAGTGTAAACTTTGCAGACGATAGTCTATCAAAAAAATTTTTTACATAAAGGTAATGACGCTGCAGAGTGGGCTCATTGATGTTTGTTTATTTGATACTAATGACGCAGTTTATAGTAACTAAAAGAATTAACTTTTGTTTAAAAAGTTGCAAGTTACTTAAGAAGTTACGTAAGAAATTACTTAAGTAATCTGAATTTTATAGCTTTAAAAAAAAAGTTTTTAAGACAAAGTGATCAATTTATAACAAATTTATTAATATTACACTTTTAAAGACTTGGTCCTTCATATTTGTAATGATTAATTTATTATTGAAACAAAGGAAACAATTTTGTTGACTATTTAAATGAAATTTATTGGTAACTATTTAACTTAAATGTTATTTATTGGTAATTATAGCGTTATTCAACCGTTACAGACGTGGTATCACAAAAGAAAGTAATTCTACGTAGGTAACTACGTAAAATAAATTTTTTTACAAAATCACTTCCGGGTTTTGTTTTGCGAATAAAGTAAAGTACGACATAATCTTTAATTAACGAAAATCAAAATATTGCAATTTCAAAGTTATGTACTAAGATAAAAGACAAAATTTCTTTTTTAAATTCTGGTTACAATGAAAAATAAACTGAGATTGATATGCATACGTATAATATTGTTAGCTATAGGTTTTTCTTATTTGTATGTTGAATCTAATCTGAAAGAAGAAAGAGTCAACAAAGAGTCGTTAACTGATATTTTATTAGAAACTCATTTAACACAACCAGATTCTAATTTTTATAAAGAAAATAAGGAATCTCCGTATATATTGTCTTACTCCCTTTTTGGAAACAATTGGGAAAGGTATGGTAGTGCTGTTGAAAAGATTGCTTTTACTGCTTCCCGAAGTAGTCTTTATAAAAACTGGAGCGTTCGATTATACCATGATGGTAGGATGTTTAGTAAATCGTTACAAAGTACTTTAAAAAAAAAATATAAAAATCTTTTCTTTTATGATGTGGGATTTATACCTGAATTCGGAAATGTATCACATATAAATGGAATGACATGGCGGTTTCTTGCAGCTGGCGATCACAATGTTGACGTAATGTGCAGTAGAGATTTAGACTCACTTTTATTACCACGAGAAGAAGATGCTGTAAGAGAATGGTTAAATAGTAATAAGCTATTTCATGTAATGAGAGACCATCCCCTTCATGGGGTTTATATACTTGGAGGAACATGGTGTTTTCGAAACATGAAGAGACCATTTGTTGGTGATACTATTGCAAAGTTAGTAATTGAAAAAAGTATCAAACGTACTATTGATACTGAAGCACCCTGGGGAGATGGTCAAGATGTTTTAGGACAATATATATGGCCTTTGATAAGTGATGATGTTATGCAACACGATGCGTACCTGTGCACTCAATTTAATGGTAGTGTTCCATTTCCATCAAAAAGAAAAAACAAACATAGTTTTATTGGAATGATAGCAAATCTTCCGGATAGTGAAATCAACCTTCCAACTTGCCCATTAAATTGTAGACCTAAACAACACCAAGACTGGTTGTATTGTTAAGGTTGATGTAATTTTAATAAAACATTTTGAGGGATGTGGCAGAACTTTTTGATGTTTCAGAAATGTAATTTTTTAGTGGGCGCAACCTCCAATAGTGGGCGCAACCTCCAAACTTATGCTTACTCATTTTAAATGAGAGGAAGTGTTATTGAAATGAAATCAAAATGTTTGTTATTCTTAAACTGTAAGAACAATAAGTTAAATAAACACATGTTTTAAAATTTCAATCTAAATTTAAGTTCATTTACAGGTTCTAAATTTCATCTAACATTCTTTTAGAGTTCAAAGGGTATGAACATTTAAAATTTTAATTTGTTTTAAATGGAGAGGATAGTAACTTTTAAATGACTAAAATGTATAAAAATAATTTTATCAAACCATTGTTCTCATATTTAGGATGGAGAGGCAAACGTTTTGGAATATTTTTATTTCCAGGCTTACGTTTAACGTAAACATAATAATGCCTAATTTCGGACTTTACACAATGCCTGAAAGATATATTTGATTCATCATAAAATTCTGCTGGCGTCCCTGTATATATTTTTAAACATTTTTTATCTGATTATTTAGTTAGAATACTTATCAAATAATTGTTTTAAATTTATTAGTAACTATTGATTTTTTTTTAATATTGTTACAAATGTCAATAGCTAGTCGCTAGCCGATTTCCCACAGGGAATGTCGCTAGGTAATCGGCAGCTGAATTCTTGGTAGGAAATCGGCTAGCAAATAGCAAATATAATAGCAATAGGGCAGCAACTTGGCCACGAGGATTGCTAGCCAGAGAAGCTAGCGACAAGCTAACCATTTAAGCTAACGACTATGTAGCTATATAAGCTAGCGACTAGCTAGCTATATAAGCCAATGATTAGCTAGATATGTAAGCTAATGACTAGCTAGCTATATAAACTAGCGGCTAGCTAACAACAAATCACAACAATAAAGACAACGATTTGGCCACGAGGATTGCTAGCCAGATAAACTAGCGAATAGCTAGCTATATGAACTAGCGACTTGCTAGCGTCAACTCGTAACAATAAAGACAGCAATTTGGCCACGAGGATGGCTAGCCAGATAAGTTAGCCACTAGCTAGCTATATAAGCTAGCAGTAACCAGGGTCATCCCAAAGAGGTCTCTCATGGGTAGGGGGTGTTGTATTTGTTTTTGCCAACTAAAGACACACACAAAAAAAAATTCCTCTACATTTGACATTTACCAACTATACTTCAAAATTGGTAACTAAAATGCTAAATGTACAAATGTGCGAAATCAAATGCATGTATAACAGCTTTGGGGGGATGAAACGCCCCCTACAGCCCTTTTAGGATGGCCCTGGCGATAACTCGTAACAATAAAGATAGCAATTTGGCCACGCAGATTGCGAGATTTTAACTAACGACCAATCATAATAATAAACAGGGCCGCACCAAATGGGTGGATGTAGAAGGTGTCCCCCTTCCCCCCTTCCAAAAACTGCTATATATGCTTTTGAGTTGTAGCACATTTGAATTTTGAGTATACATTTAACATTTGAGTTGGTGAGTTTTGAACTATAATTAGGATATTTCAAACATCGGGGACCTTATTTTTTTTTTGGTGTCTCTAGTTTGCAAAAAATATATACAACGCCCCCCCCCCTTATCCTTTCCCCCAACATTATGAGAGACCTTTTCGGGACGACCGTAACAATTTAGACAGCTATTTAGCTAGGAAAATATTTAAGACAGCTATGTATGGCAGTTATGTATGACAGGGAACTACATTTTAATAAACATTTAAGTAAGATTACTTTTTACAAAATGAAATACAAAATGTAAAAACTATTTTTATGAAAAGATTGAAATTTCTGTCTAAGTTAAATATATTATAAAATGGATTATTTTTTAAAGTTAAAGCTGAACATTTTTGTTTTGTAAAGACTTTTAAAAAGATAATAAAATATATTTATAAGTATTAATTTTAGCTTTTCTATTCCCTTCTAACTTTTAAAAATAAATGGTAAAATATACATTAGGGTGGTCCTTAAAACAACTTTTTTTTAAAAAATCTGCTCCCACCCCTTAAATGTGTTCTATATAATACGAAAACATTAGGTTTAAATTTTTTTTGAAAAAAACATTTTTATAGAGGTCCCCCAAGACCCTTTAATATTTAACGGGTCCCTAATAATTTCAAAAAAAAAGTTTCTCAAAAATAGGTCAACCTGGTACTCAAATGAAGCGCAATTATATAAAAATTTCAAAAATATTATTCATTTTGAAAAATAAATTTGAAGTTTAAACTTATTTATCACAATTATCATGAAAAATTCACTTATTTCATTTTTTGCTAAAAAACAAGATTTTTACGTAGTAAAACCTAAAATAACTTTATTATTTTAAAATGAATGTTATTTTTGAAATTTTTATATAATTTCGCTTCATTTGAGTACCAGGTTGACCTATTTTCGAGAAACTTTTTTTTTTAAATATTAGGGACCCGTTAAATATTAAAGGGTTTTGGGGGACCTCTAAAAATATTTTTTATTTAACAAAATTTTAAACCTAGTGTTTTTGTATTATATAGAACACATTTAAAGGGTGGGAGCAGATTTTTTTCAAAAAAATTGTTTTTAGGGCCACCCTAATATACATTCCGTAATTTACTAACAAAATATAAATATAGCAGGGGCGAGAAGAAGACTAATATGTCTTATCACCAAGCCCCTTTATAAATTCTGTAAATATAAAATTTAATTTTAAAATAAGAAACTTCGTTAAATTTATAAAATAAACAATGTACAAAAGTGGTAAAATAATAAATAAAACATCTATTAATAAAAAATAAAAAAGTGAAGAATTAGCTAGAAGCGCTATAGGCTTAGCAAAAAACAAAAACAATAAGAATATATATATTAGGATATAAATAGATTTAACTCAGTCTTTTTCTAAGATTAATATACTTTTCATGTATTTGATAGATAAATCATAATGTAATTTCAGAAATAGTTTTGTGGTAAATCATTCTTTATTAATAGCTGTCTTAGTTTTGTCTTAAACTCATTAAGCATTGTTAGAGTTTTAAGTTCAGTTGAAAGTATTTTATTCCATGCCTTTGGTCCTCTTATTGAAATTGAAAAATCAGTTGCTGCACTCTAACTCTGCACACATAACTCTTGGGCTGTATATATCTGTTATTTGAATATCTAGTTAAATATTTGTTTTCCTTTATTTTGAATAACGGGTTAAATATTTTTGGAATGATACTTTTATTAATTTTGAACATAAAAATTAGGAGATGATAAATATTTATTTGGTAGATATTTAGTATATTTAAGTTAATAAATAAGGGTCGAGAGGGTGTATAGCGGCTTTATTGGATATAATTCTGATAGCATGTTTTCGCATATTAAAGAGTTTTTTCAATTTATTTTTATTGGTACTACACCATGCAATGCTAGCGTAATTAAGATAGGAATGAATAAAGGAGAAATATAAGAGTTTTAAACAACTTAGATTTAAAAATGGTTTTGCCCTATATAGCATGCCGATGTTCCTTGATATTTTACCTTCAATATATTTTATCTGACATCTCCAAGTTACATTTTCGTCCAGGAGTACGCCTAGAAATTTTAATGATACCTCTCTTTTTATTTCATAATTGTTAATACAAACATTTGTAAGTTTTAATGGAATTTTGTCTCTTTCATGATAGCGATGGAAAAAAGTATATTTTGTTTTTATTACATTTAGAGATAATTTGTTTGCTCTAAACCATTTAGAAAGATATTGAAGTTTGATGTTTACAGTTTTAAATAAGATTTTTATGTCATTGTGAGCATAAAATAGATTAGTATCATCTGCAAACAAGATTGAGTCTAATATATTACAAGATTTACTTAAGTCGTTGATATATATTAGAAATAAGAGCGGTCCTAATATAGAGCCTTGAGGTACTCCACAAGTTATATTCATATTGTTAGTTTTACTGCAATTATGAGAAATGTATTGCTGTCTATTTGACAGGTAGCTTTTAAACCATTTAAAGTTCGAGTGTTTAATACCATAGTTTTTTAGTTTGGTTAATAAAATATTATGATTTACAGTGTCAAAAGCCTTACTGAGATCAATAAACACGCCTAAAGTATATTTATTTTCATCAAAAGATTTCAGAATATCGTGAACAAGATAGGCAATTGCCTGATCAGTGGAGTGACCGTTTTTGAATCCGAATTGTTTATTATAAAGGATGTTATTAATATCTAAGAAATGGTACAATCTTTTATACATAATATGTTCTAGTATTTTTGAAAAACATGGTAGTATTGAAATAGGTCTGTAATTTGCGACACAAGTTGCATCTCCAGATTTTAGAACTGGTATCACCCTGGCCACTTTTGGTTTGTCAGGAAAGATACCTTGTTCTAAAGAAAGACTGAAAATGTGCAAAAGCGGAGTTTTTAAATAAAATATTGATTTAATTATTATATTGCTACTTACATCATCAACTCCATTACCTTTATTTGATTTTAATAAATTTACAGCATGAAGTAGTTCTTGTTCAGATAACTTATTATTTTCCATGAGATCATTATTAGAGGTCAAATATGACTCGAAGCTAGTTTTGCTGTTTTTTACTTTGGAAGCCAAACTCGGGCCTGTATTAACAAACTCATGATTGAAAGAATTAGAAATTAAGTTTCATTAGTAATTTCATAATTATTTATAATGAGTTTTTTGGGAAGTTCATTAGCGCTTATGTTTTTTTTCCTATCACCTCTTTCATTATGCGCCACATTTTTTGTGCATCATTTTTGCAGTTATGTAATTGGTTGGTATAATACTGTTTTTTCGAATACTTTATAACTGTCTCGAAAAGACGTTTGTAATTTTTATATTTTGTATCATTTTTATAAGTTCTTTTTTTTATAAATTTTTCGTACAAACGTTTTTTTTTTTGTGATGACTTTATTATTCCCGCCGTTATCCAGGGATTCTGATAGGATTTGGTTTTGATTAATTTACTAATAATTGGGAAGGCTTCATTATAGTGGTCTTGAAATATGCAATGAAAAATATTATAAGCTTCCTGTGCATTTTTAGTTTTTAAAATAGTTTCCCAGTTTGTTGTGGATAAGAGATTCATAAAAGTCATAGTGGATGTATCATTAATTATTCGCTTTTTAATTTCTTTTTTTTCTGATATTTTATTGATGCTTTTTTGTGAAATTATAAAAACCGGAAAGTGGTCTGATACATCAGTGACAAAAATTCCAGTCTTAACTTTTATGTTTTTGAAATTGTTTATTATGATTTGATCGATCAGTGAAGCACTATTTTTTGTTATGCGAGTTGGTTTATTAATTGTTGGAATAAAACCATTTTGAAATATAATATTAGTAAGATTTCTGACGTTTTTATTATTTTCATAATCGAGAAAATCTAAATTGAGATCGCCTACACAATAAATTAGCTTGCCATAAGTATCTTTTTTTGTAATTAAACCTTTAAAGTGTTTGCTAAATGCTTTTATATTACCTGAAGGCGGTCTATATATGACATGCAGAATTACGTTTTTGCTGGCATCGTTTAAGACCTCAACGGTTAGTAACTCAAAATCCTTTGTTATTGAGCACATTTCTTTACGCAGTTTAAAATCTAAAGAGTTATGTATGAAAATGCACACTCCACCTCCTATTTTTTCAGATCCTCTTATTTGATGAATAACTTTATAATTATTAAGTTGAAAGTTAGAGTTATTTTCGATTTCTTTATTCCTGCACCATGTTTCTGTTAGACATATAATTTGAAATTTTATTTTAACGCTAAACAAAAATTCTTTAAATTTATCAAAACTATATAACTAGTGATAAACTAATATAATAATATGATAAACTAATATAACTAGTGATAGCCGGAATCACTACATGAGTCAATAGTGTTAAATTCTATTCTTATTTTTTTAACAAGACTATGCCTGCTTATTAAAATAGACGTTCTTTTTCTTGATGCATAATATCGACTTTTTGATTTTTTAAAAATTCGTTCACAATTCAGTGGCCGTTTGAAATAAAAAGTAAGCTGCTTCAAAAATCAAACTTCAAACTGGCCCCATAAACTTAAGCTAAACTTATCTGTCCCAGTTTATACTGCAACACAACTTGTACTATAATAACAATACAAATACCGTAAAAGTTTTTAAAAAATTTGTAAAAGTAATTTTAGTAATAAAAACAATCCCGGTGGGAAATGAGCTGGCGACTAGGGAGCGACTAGCTAACTTTATAGCAATTTTCAAGCGATTTTTTTTTCTTATCTTATTTTTTCCTGGTGTCTTTAACATCTTTAAAAATTCAATTTTTAGTCTTGAGCCTATTGTAATTATGAGAATAATTGAACTTTAATTATTGCGATTTTGTAGCAATGTGTTGCAAGCTATATATTGTAGCTTTGTAGCTAGCTACAAAATATCTACAAATCTCTAGCTGGTTCCCAGCGGGCACGCGACGTTGGAATAACGTTGAAATAACGTTGATTGACGTTGATCGACGTTGATCAACGTTATTTCAACATTATTCCAACGTTATTCCAACTCCGTGTACCCGCTAGGTTGATAGCTACATATCAAAATTTTTTAGACAGCGATTTTATTACGATATGATGGTAGCAACAATAGCCAGTGGGTTTTTAGCTTATTAAGCTGCTGTTCTCGAAGCCAAGTTGCTGTCTATATCTTTACAAATATCAAAAGCTTTTCGTTAACTTAAAAAAGCTAGCGATCCTCGTGGCTTAGTATTAAATAAAATCGAGTAATTAAAACCTGTCGTTATTATAAGTAAATGTTAAATTGCATAATTAAAAATAAAAATTAATAAACATACTTACATAATATTAAATAAACTATATTTATACTTTTTTTCTAATCTTGATAATATTATTTTTAATCATTATTTCAGTTTCATTAAATCTCAAACACTAGAAAATGCTGGATCTGCCCCTGGAATATATATATATATATATATATATATATATATATATATATATATATATATATATATATATATATATATATATATATATATATATATATATATATATATATATATATATATATATATATATATATATATATATATATATATATACGGTCTTGTCGTCGAATACCATTAAGAAATAACCTTGTTAAAATTTAAAAGATATTTACAAGATAAAAAATAAGTTAACGAAGTAAGAAACTTAAAATATTCCGTTACAAATACAAGATACATTATTACATATTACAGTTGTTAATGATACATATATAATTTTTATAAATTAATGGTTAAATAAAGGGTAAAGAGAAAGATCACTAAAAAAAGTATCAAAAGTATATTGTTATATTTTCGATTGTGAAAATGAGTTCCTTAAGCTTTCGTTTAAAATAAAAGTATCATCAGCAAACATAAATGTTATTAAATCCGAGGCTTTGTATAGTACATTAATATAAATAAGGAAAAGAAGAGGTCCTTATATGGATCCTTTAGGAACTCCACATGTAATGTATAAAAAATTTAATGAAAATGTTTCATTGGTGTAAACAAGTTGTTTACCATTAGTTAAATAACTTTTCAACAATTTTAAAACATAGTCTGTTATACCATAATATTAGTATTTTTTAGCAAAATTTTTATGATCAATGGTATCAAACGCTTTTGCTAAATCAATAAATATTTCTAATGTGAATTTAGAATTATTATATGAGTCTGATATACTTCTTGTAAGCTGAATAATAGCATGCTTTGTTGAATTACTTTTTAATCCATACTGCATGCTATATAACAATTTGTTTGATAAAAGGTGATTGTATATTATGTTGTACAAAGTTCTTTCTAAAATTTAAAAAAAAAACAGAGAGGATAAAAATTGGACAATAGTGTTTTACATTAGTTTTTCCTCCTTCTTTAAATATAGGAATATTTGCCCATTCACATCATCTGGACCAGCTGCTTTATCTGACTTTAACAATTTAAAAGCACTTTCAAACTCTTCAAAAGACAAATCAAAAAAGTTTAGATACGAGTTTAGAGGGTCATATGTTGCCTTTAATAATTTTTCAGGGTTTGGAATTTTTTCGGCTAGGTTTGGTCCTACAGATACAAAAAGTTTATTAAATTCGGAACCAATTGTTTTTTGATCAAGATAAAAATTATCATCTACTTTAATAACGAAGGGCAAAGATTGCGATATTTTTTTAGTGTTACCAGTAATTTCGTTTTTTAGTTGCCAAGTGCGTTTTGAGTTTAATTTGTATTTTTCAAGTAAATTTGTGTAGTATATTGAATTTGAATTTTTCCTTAGGCGTTCAAATAGTCTTACGTAATTTTTATAAATGGTCATACTCTCAGCTGAGAGTAAGGCCATTTATAAAAATTACGTTTATATTTATAAATTTTAATAATAATGATAATAATTTAATAATAATAAGTACATTTATAAAAATTACATCTTCTAAACTGAAACCAAAACTTTAAAATTTTTATTTAAAATCAAAAACAGCAGTTGTATTTGATTTTAAATATTTAATATAAAGTTTTTGTTTAATTTTAGAAAATGTTAGAATACCCTTAGCAATCCATGGCGATTTAATTTTTTTGTAATTTATTTCTACTTTGGGAAAATTGATGTCATAAATTTAAAAAAAAATTAAAAAAAAAGATTTGTATAATGAATTAATGTCTTCAGAAAAGTTAATAATGTCCCAATTCACTAAAGAAAGTTGATATTTAAAAGACTCTAGGTTTTTATTACGAAAAGTTCATTTTTTAAATGATTTTTCTTCATTATATAAAATTTTCGCATTAATATCTATTGAAAAGAAAATAGGGAAATGATCAGATATGTCGCTTTTAATAATGCCATAAAAGTTTTTTAAAAGCTTTTAAAAGTATTATTAAAAATATCGTTGTTTTAAAAATATCGTTGTTTTAAAAATATCGTTCTTTTAAAAGTATTATTAAAAATATCGTTGGTTATAATGTTATCAATTAAGGAAGTTGTTGTTTGATTAATTCTAGTTGGGTTTTTTATTAGAGGAACTGCTCCATTTTCAATAGGCCATTATAAAACCCATTCATGTCTTTTTTGACGTGATACTTAAAGCAATTTGAGTATCACGTCAAAAAAGACATGAATGGGTTTTGTAATGGCCTTGGTTGCTTTTATTTATAACATCATCATGTAAAAATGTTCTAAATGTTTTAATTTCGCCAGTGGGCGATAACAACAGCTAATCACAATGGTTTTAGTTTTATTGATCAATATTTCTTTAAAATCTCTTTATTGACGTCAGAAATGCTCATGTCATGTCTGATATAATACCGTAGATTTTCTTTTACATAAATAATTAAACCACCGCCGCGTTTATTTGTTTTCCGCCCTAATGCAATCAAATTATATTAAAATTATTATCTAAATGTAAGTCATCAGAACTACACCAGGTTTCAGTTAGGCATATTAAATACTAAAAACGTTAGATTTTCCTCAAAACTATTTCAAAGATTTTCAAAATTTTTTTCTAAACTTTTTATATTTATATAAATATATATTTATCACGCTCAAGAAATTCTTTTATTTCAAAATTATAGAAATAAAAAAAAAGTTTTACAATCTGCGAAATTTCTGCGCTGGCTATAGTTTACCTTTCTACTCTTTATCGATTTATATTTATCATTGATTTATAATTATATTTATAATTATCATCGATTGATATTTATTGAACCTTTGACGTCTTGACTCTAAAATCAGCTTTCTAACCACTAAGGCATGGCTGGTCTTGTTACCGTATACATCAGGGAAAGTAATTCATTTTTTAAGCAATTAGTAATATTCAAGCAAATAACCTACGATATACTAGACTTATTAAACCAATATGCATATAATTCAAAGTTTATAATTTTTAAATTTATAGAATATGCATATATTTAAGAGAAAGTTATATAATTTAAAAATAATGCATATAAATAATAAATGTATATTAACTTTCTTATTAAGTCTCTTTTTTCATCTCTAATTTGATTTACAGTAATTATTTAGAATTTACAGTAATTATCTAGAATTTACAGTAATTATTTAGAAAACAATTTTCTTTTAGTTTCACATAAGTTAATATTATGTCAAATTAGCTTATGATCTTTGAAGTATTTTTTTCTTACAATTCGGTATCGAATGTCTATGCACATATATGCAAATATATGCACATATATGCAAATAAATCATGAAATAAATTGTAATAAATTTATGAATCTTTTATGCAAAAAAATGTTAATTTTTTAATGAAATGAAAAGTTTTTATAGTTTATAATAAATCATGAAATAAATTGTAATAAATTAATGAATCTTTTATGCAAAAAAAATGTTAATTTTTTAATGAAATGAAAAGTTTTTATAGTTTGTACACTTTTATGATTCATTGTGAAGAATTTTTCAGAATTACCATATAGTATGACCCCAAGGTTTTTTTTACCTAAAAAGTTGCATACTTATACGTTTGTATGCATTCATTTTTCGTTTTATTTTTATTTTGATGTTTGACGTTCCATATCTAATGATTTTTATTCCCATCTCAGGTTTCTTAGTACAAAACTTGGGAAAATAACGAATAAAAAATGTATGGCTTTACTAGTGTTGACTGTTATTATTGTTGAATATTAGTCAAAAAATACAAAGGTTTCCTTAGGTATTACATGTAAAAAAATATTAGGAAATAAAATTATTTAAAAGAAATCAATACAAAGGTACTAATTTACTCTATTGAAGTATCCCATTCCAATAATTATATTTTAATTCTCAATTTTATTACTCTGTTGTATTGTTTTTATGTAATTTTTTTATTTATTATGGTGACTCTCATACTGATTTGAATAAATAAACATGTATATACAAACCCCATGAACATGTATATACAAACCCCAGTTAGGACACATATACTGGGCCAGCCATGGCTTACTTTATTTATACGGCCGGATATTTTGCATTTTGAAGAAAAAAAGAGAAGGACGGTTTTTAAAATTGTAATGTTTTAAAAACTTAATACGTTTTGAACATTTTCAAAATTAATTTACTTTCCAAATTTAAAAAGTCCACTAAAGTTGTATATATTCATAATTTTAGATATTAAACGAACATTTATTAAGAAATAAATAAATAAAAGGAGTCTTTATTTTAAAACTTAGAATTAGTAAAAACAATGTAAGAAACAAGAACAGTTATAAAAAATATTAAAATATTTTTCTTTTTTCATTAAAAAATAAAATAATTATATTATATATAATTTATCAAACTTTCTCAAATTTTTTCTTTTTAAAAGATTTTACATGATCAACAGCTACTTCGCTGGTAGAGATAACTCTTTTACTATTAAGAAAAATATTGATAACAGTTCTTCCAGCAAGTTTTATCCCAATTTTCTCATGCATGGGACAAGAAAAAGTCTGAAAAGAGTCATTAAAGTGGTTTAAAAAATATTTTAAAGCTTATCGTGCATGTAAATTAAATTTCTTTATTTTGTTTTAAGAGTAGTCAATCATAGCAAAGGATGTGCAAACACAATCGAAAAGTGATGGTGAAGAATTGTGAGACCACCCCTAGAAATGATTGTTATATAAGTATGATCAGGATTGCTTTCATCAATATTGACACAACATAAAAATTCTTAACAACATGTACCAAAACGTTTTTTAAGTTTCTGTGCTATATATCCAGCAATATGAGCACCTACTTCCCTACTTTCTGGTGCAAGTGTCATGATTTCTGGAGTACAATCAATATAAAGCTTTATCAATATCAAGAAGAAAGTTTTTCAAATTTGTTAAATTATTTTCTGACACAAGAGGCATTTTCAAACTATCGTCAAAGTTAATACTTTCTTTAACTATACTTTTGATTTTTAATATTTTTTCAGAAATAGTGACATCTTTTAAACCCACCAAAAATCTTCCACCGCTCATTTGTCTATATTGTTCAAATCTCCTTTCTAATGGGTCACTTTGAAATCTCGCAGTTAAAACAAAGTGAAATTCATCATTAAGTAAGTCGTCGATCAATGAGGCATGA
Organism: Hydra vulgaris; assembly: GCF_038396675.1. Lineage (NCBI taxonomy): Eukaryota > Metazoa > Cnidaria > Hydrozoa > Anthoathecata > Hydridae > Hydra > Hydra vulgaris. The sequence continues at coordinate 48,539,413 of NC_088923.1, read as the reverse complement.
CTATTAAGTGTTCTTATTAGTGCTGCAGCTGTCTGAACACTTAAAGTAAACTTCTCACAGTTTGGTATCTTTTGTGATTGCCAAGCTTCAATCCAATGAGTCATTTCCTTAAGAAATTCAGGTTTTTTATTACCAGAAACGACTGCATTACCTAAAATATTACATGTTGAATATTGACATGTAGAATTTGATAAAACCCACCACTTGTTAAATAATGTAAGAAAATCTCCACTACTTTTAAGATCAGGAAAATATGAGTGAATCGCTGCAGATGAAGTTTCATCAAAAAATCCAAGTGCTAAAGAAACATTTTGTTTAAAGTTGCCAGGATGCAATACTTTCATTATTATTTTTGGTGCTTTACGCAAGCCAGCTTCAAGAGCGAGGTCTTTTTCATAAATATTATGGAAGGTGCTCCATTTAATTTCTCCCCCACATACAATTATAGGATCTTTAAATCCATTAAAGTTAAAATCTGGAAATAAAAATCTTTTGCAATTTAACAAATTATTTCTGATGTTTTTAATAAGATGTACAGCATCAAAACAAAGGTAAATTTTGTTTAGATTGTAAATAAAAAACAAATCTTCGGCTTGTTGATTCGATGCACAAAGAATTTTTTTAAAACAAGAAACATTAGAGAAATGGTTGTCACACACAATAACTCTAACATTAAATTCACATTCAGTTAAAATACGAAGACATTTAAAAATTTCTTCTTTCAACCATTCAGCATTGATTATTTTTTCAGGAGACGTTTTAATCACATATGGAATGTTTTGTTTCAGGCCAACTATCATAAAACAAACTATTCCCTTATACATTTTTCCAGACTCATCACTACCCATCATCTCTCCAGCAAAATACTCCTCACATTTTTGCAAGTGCATTTCATCAAAAATCAAGCAAATGTTTTGAGATATCTTACCTTCTAATTTTAAACGTTTTGCATAACTTAGAGCATCAATATTTCCACTAGTTATTTTTTTAAGTAAATGATAATGATGGTAAAGGCAACTCTTCACGCAAAAGTTGGTATGACTGCATAAAAATATACCGTAATATCAGTGAATATTTTATAATATTGGCTGAATAAATAGGTTTTTTATATATTTAATTTGCTGTAATTCAGTCAATACAGATGAAAATTGTTCGGCTTGTGGTTTAATGTAGGTGGGAAAATTATGAAGCATACTTTTACAAGAGAAACGACAATCTCTTCCTTGACGAAACCACTAAGGCATTGGCAGAGGTGAACCTTTGTAAAATGATTTAACATGCATCTCATTGTTTACACGAATGCACTCTGTAACTTCTGGAATAGATAAAGTACTATGACTTAATTTATAAAAAATTGCATGATCATGATACTTCAAGAATGAAAAACCATCTGGAGCAAGACTTTCAGTAATATTGTCAAAGCTACTAATCAAATCATTCAATAAAAACTGTTCATATTGATCTGGCTGAAATATTCTTTTAGTTGGTGATTTTCTTAACGAAATTAGTAGATTTTATAAGTTGTGATGAATCTTCTTCAGTCAAATTTGTGCAATCAAAAATAGTTGGAATAGGCTTTAGTTTTTTTCATTAATTTAAAACGTTGATTCCTGTTACCTTTCTTAAAATATTTTTTAGGAAATAATTTTTAGGAAAGGTAATATTTTAAGAAAGGTAAAGAATTAAATTTGTAAATAGAAAAGATTGGACTCCACTCTTTTCTATTTACAAATTTAATCCAATTTTATTTTAACTCTTCATTTTTTGGAAACGAAAATACTACTGAAGATACTTCACCATAAGTATGATAATTTGAACGACAATTTACAACGCAACATTTGTTAACCATCTTTTTAAACTTTCAAAGCTGCTTCTTTAAAAAACTTTTCGAGAAAACTAGCCTTCTTTTTTTTTCTTCAAAATGCAAAATATCCGGCCGTATAAAAAAGTAGGCCATTGGTCAGAGTATAAAAACCCAGTAGACACGGGACCTTAAAACGATGCCTTTTGAGCGTTCAAAAGACGTCCAAAACATTTAAAAGACGCTCATAAGACGTACAAAACGTTCAAAAGAAGTTTAAAAGACGTCTTTTTTACGTCTTGGACGCACTGGAAAACCATTACAAATTCATCAATGGTTTTCCAGTGGGCCTATTACTTTTCTGATGCGCGTTCAACGTTGATCCAATATCATGTGATTAGCAATGATATCAATTCCAGTTAGCACACACATTGGAAAAACGTTAGAATCTCTTCCTTGACGAAACCACTAAGGCATTGGCAGAGGTGAACCTTTGTAAAATGATTTAACATGCATCTCATTGTTTACACGAATGCACTCTGTAACTTCTGGAATAGATAAAGTACTATGACTTAATTTATAAAAAATTGCATGATCATGATACTTCAAGAATGAAAAACCATCTGGAGCAAGACTTTCAGTAATATTGTCAAAGCTACTAATCAAATCATTCAATAAAAACTGTTCATATTGATCTGGCTGAAATATTCTTTTAGTTGGTGATTTTCTTAACGAAATTAGTAGATTTTATAAGTTGTGATGAATCTTCTTCAGTCAAATTTGTGCAATCAAAAATAGTTGGAATAGGCTTTAGTTTTTTTCATTAATTTAAAACGTTGATTCCTGTTACCTTTCTTAAAATATTTTTTAGGAAATAATTTTTAGGAAAGGTAATATTTTAAGAAAGGTAAAGAATTAAATTTGTAAATAGAAAAGATTGGACTCCACTCTTTTCTATTTACAAATTTAATCCAATTTTATTTTAACTCTTCATTTTTTGGAAACGAAAATACTACTGAAGATACTTCACCATAAGTATGATAATTTGAACGACAATTTACAACGCAACATTTGTTAACCATCTTTTTAAACTTTCAAAGCTGCTTCTTTAAAAAACTTTTCGAGAAAACTAGCCTTCTTTTTTTTTCTTCAAAATGCAAAATATCCGGCCGTATAAAAAAGTAGGCCATTGGTCAGAGTATAAAAACCCAGTAGACACGGGACCTTAAAACGATGCCTTTTGAGCGTTCAAAAGACGTCCAAAACATTTAAAAGACGCTCATAAGACGTACAAAACGTTCAAAAGAAGTTTAAAAGACGTCTTTTTTACGTCTTGGACGCACTGGAAAACCATTACAAATTCATCAATGGTTTTCCAGTGGGCCTATTACTTTTCTGATGCGCGTTCAACGTTGATCCAATATCATGTGATTAGCAATGATATCAATTCCAGTTAGCACACACATTGGAAAAACGTTAGAATCTCTTCCTTGACGAAACCACTAAGGCATTGGCAGAGGTGAACCTTTGTAAAATGATTTAACATGCATCTCATTGTTTACACGAATGCACTCTGTAACTTCTGGAATAGATAAAGTACTATGACTTAATTTATAAAAAATTGCATGATCATGATACTTCAAGAATGAAAAACCATCTGGAGCAAGACTTTCAGTAATATTGTCAAAGCTACTAATCAAATCATTCAATAAAAACTGTTCATATTGATCTGGCTGAAATATTCTTTTAGTTGGTGATTTTCTTAACGAAATTAGTAGATTTTATAAGTTGTGATGAATCTTCTTCAGTCAAATTTGTGCAATCAAAAATAGTTGGAATAGGCTTTAGTTTTTTTCATTAATTTAAAACGTTGATTCCTGTTACCTTTCTTAAAATATTTTTTAGGAAATAATTTTTAGGAAAGGTAATATTTTAAGAAAGGTAAAGAATTAAATTTGTAAATAGAAAAGATTGGACTCCACTCTTTTCTATTTACAAATTTAATCCAATTTTATTTTAACTCTTCATTTTTTGGAAACGAAAATACTACTGAAGATACTTCACCATAAGTATGATAATTTGAACGACAATTTACAACGCAACATTTGTTAACCATCTTTTTAAACTTTCAAAGCTGCTTCTTTAAAAAACTTTTCGAGAAAACTAGCCTTCTTTTTTTTTCTTCAAAATGCAAAATATCCGGCCGTATAAAAAAGTAGGCCATTGGTCAGAGTATAAAAACCCAGTAGACACGGGACCTTAAAACGATGCCTTTTGAGCGTTCAAAAGACGTCCAAAACATTTAAAAGACGCTCATAAGACGTACAAAACGTTCAAAAGAAGTTTAAAAGACGTCTTTTTTACGTCTTGGACGCACTGGAAAACCATTACAAATTCATCAATGGTTTTCCAGTGGGCCTATTACTTTTCTGATGCGCGTTCAACGTTGATCCAATATCATGTGATTAGCAATGATATCAATTCCAGTTAGCACACACATTGGAAAAACGTTAGAACAATGTTGTGAGTTGCGTCGGTCGCCAACTTTGTTTATGTATCTATTTGGTTAAAATGCGATGTTGCCAACAACAAGAAAACCAACGTTGGCACAACATTGTGTTTTAAGTTGGCGAAGTGTAATATTGTACATTGATAGAACGTTCTACTTTAAGCTAGATACTGCTTGCACACTTTTCACAGATATTTTTGATATGTACAAAACATTTTTTTGTCAAAGTTATGTCAATCTTTTCTAATGTAATAACTGGCATTGTTTCACATTTTCCATGAAATAAGCAAATCAGCCGTTTTAGTGGTTTTTACTTTTGACTAGTTACGTCCATGTTTCCGGTGTTAATGGTGATTCCGTAATAGTTTTGCCTTTACAGTTTTTTATCAAATAAGTTTTATACAGTTGCTTTTACAGTTTTATATCAATTAAGCTGATTGTGATAAATGTTCAAGATATTAAGACACTGATTTTTCTATTTAAGAGATTTTGTGTTAGGTTATTGTGTAGTTCTTTGTTGATTAAACTTTAACCCTTCGTTGTTGTTTTCAAGTGTTAGTTATTTCTTCCACCAAAAAAAATACACGAATAATTTTAAATTTTTAAGTTGATTAAGTTTTTTCTTATGTTCTCTTCGTATTTTAATTAGAATAATAACATGTAAGGTATCTTGGCAAATAACAACATCAAAAACTGCGTTTGTTATTGCGGTTCCTGCTCTGTCTGGTACGCCGTACCGGTCACAAGCGGTAACTACACTCCATAATATACATAAATGCACTTAACTTTTTTGAACGTTTTTAGTTGAGTAAGAAAAGCTTACTATTCGAGCTTTTCAACTATTTCAATATTGATAAAAAAAAAATACAAAAATAATTGATAACTTAAATAATCACTTTGGTTCAGTTAGTGGCGTATCTAAGGGGTGCGATGGGTGCAGTCTGCACCAGGCTTTTTACTTCAATAAATTTTAGTTATAAAAGACAAACTTCACTTCAAAATTTTACTATTAATTTTTTAGGAATTCAGAATTATAAACGAATACTTTGAATATTTTTTCTCATCGTCAAGTCAATGTAGAGTTATCCAATTAAAGAAATATTCTAGTAAATTGAATTCGTCTATTTTACTGAAGACTATTTATGAAAAAAAACCTATTTTAGAATTGAATTTGTTTTACTGAAAAGCATTTATGAAAAGAATTAACCTATAAACAAACAAAAAACGACCTATAAAACAAGCTTATTTTGTTTATAGACAGCAGACTAAAAATCTTATATCGTATATCACGGAAAAAAACACATCTAAACGTCTTACAGTATTTGTGTTAATAAGTTTAATAAACTCACAAAAAGAGGTAATCCACTGTTATTCAGAGCGGTAGCCCTCTCAGCTATTAATTTTAAGTTCACAACAAGAGGTAATCCATTGTTGTTCAGGGTGGTAGCCCTCTAATCAAGAGAGTAGACAATATCAGTTAAAGAATGAATTTAGATTTTCTTAAACAGGAAAATTATCCAAAATTGGGTGCCAGTTCACACTCTCAAACAACTAAAGACATTCATAATTGATGTAGCCAGCTTTCTAACGCTTTGTTGGAACTCTTTGAACGCGTGATAAAACTAGAAACAACAAAAACTGAAAATGATGAAAACATTAAAAATCTGAAGACAGAAATAAATAAAGCAGCTGAGTCAACCAAGTCTATCAGTGACAGGTCGCTTATTGTCAAACAAGGTATACAAAAAAAGAAGCCTACAGAGCAGCTGATGGTTACAAATGTAGCTATTAATGAGTTAGACGAAAAAAAAAGAAGAGCAAAAAATGTCATTATTTATGGAGTGGCTGAATCAATTAAAGAAAGGGTAGAAATGAAATCAAGAGAAGATGAGTCAAAAGTAAATGAAATTTTAAAGCTCATAAATCAAGAGAATGTAATACCAAAATTTGTTAGACGGCTGAGATCTAAAACTAATAAACCAGGTCCAATTCTTGTTGAATTAGCTGAGATTATTCTTCGCAACACAACATTAGCATTAGCTAAAAAATTAAGAAATAATGTCGCACATAAAGATATTTATCTTAATCCAGATTTGACTGAGGCTCAGAGACTCCAAGACTTTAACCTCAGAACTGAAAGAAATAAAATGAATTAGGCAAGACCAAACGATGACCCCTTTTAGTATGGCATTCGTGGCATACTAAAAGGGATCATCAAATTCAAAAAGAAATGAGATCAATAATTTTATACATAATTCAGTGTCAGATTGCAATGAAATTAAAAAGCTGTCATGTTTATACCTAAATGCTACCTCTCTCAATAACAAGTTAAATAAGTTCAAAGTGGTAATTGAACAATACAAACCAAAAGTAATTTCTGTGACTGAGTCATGGTTTAAAAGTGATTCAGTTATAAACATTGAAGGTTACCATCTGTATAGAAAAGACAGATCAGACGGAAAAAAAGGCGGTGGTGTTTGTTTATATATGGACAACTCATTAGACTCCTATGAACTAAATGATGCTGTTCTAAATCCCTGTAAACTAGAATAAGTGTGGGCAGTTGTTTATTCTACATGCCAAATAATTTTTTTGGATATGGCAGAATTTGATGTGGTTTTTGGCCAGGCAAATATATAGACAAAAATAAGTTCAAAGATTTACTTATCATGAGTGACTTTAATTTCCCATCAACATCATGAGTGATTTCAATTTCCCATCAACATCATGAGTGACTTCAATTTCCCATCAACATCATGAATGACTTCAATTTCCCATCAATCAACTGGTAAAATGGCTGTGTTGATGCAATTTCAAATGAGAATTGAATATAAATTTACAGATATTTTAAATGATAATTTTCTTTATCAGCATATTTTTTTTTTTATGTACATATTTCGCCGTTTAAAAAATGCTACAATACCAAAATGTATAAATAAATAATTACATCGCCAGGGCAAAAAGAAGACAAAAATAGTCTTATCATTAAGCCCCGTAGTTTACATCGTATTTTTACATTATAAAGCAGTGGTTTTATGAGATAAATATTTTATTATACCGTTAAAAATTAGTTGAAATATATTTTTATTTAATTAACAAAAGCCAAAAAACAAAAAAAAACAAAAAATATGACACAATTAAATAAAAGACAATAAAAACCTCAAGGTGTACGAAAAAAAAAAAAAAATTATATGTTGAGCTGATTTGAAATAAAGTTATAAAAAGAACTATTCGTTGAAATAATTTTATTGATTGTTAATCAATAACTATTAATAGTATTAAGATTTATTTTTTTACACTGTTTAAGTTAATAATATTAACATACCAACTTTCGATTCAAAATTTGTTTTGAGAAATATAACCAGAAGTCATCTAACAATATGTTTCAGTTTCATCTTGTTTGATAAAGCAATCCGTGACAATAAAAGTAAGCAAAGATTTATTTTTGATAATTCCAATTTTGAACTAATATCTGATCTAATTTCAAATGTTGACTGGATACAATGCTTCAGTAACAAAAATGCACAAGAAATGTTTGATGAACTGATTTTTTATACTGAGGTGGCATGTAATCATTTCACTTCAAGTAAAAAGACATTAAACTCTTTGAAAATTAGACCACACTGGGTTAATGCTAGGTTATAGTTTCTTATTAGAAGCAAACAAAATTTAATATATGAATACTGCTCTTGTAAATGGAAAGATCCTGTTTTGAAATCTAAATACAAAATGATTTGCAAAAATGTTGCAGACGAGATTAAAAAAGTGAGACAAAACTTTGAGCTTAATCTGGTAAAAAGAGCCATCAAGAATCCAAAGCTTCACTACAGCTACATGAACAACCAACAATCAGTCAAACATACTATAAAAGCATTAAAGGGAGAAAATGGTAAAACCACTCAAAATTCAAAAGATATTGCTGATAACTTAAATAAAAATTTTCAAGTTGTATTTGTGAAAGAAGATGATGGTCCACTGCCTTCTTTTGATTTAAGAACTACTGAAACATTCGTTATGACAAATGAAGATTTTTTCGATCAGCAAATTTCACTCCTCTGCACAAAAAAGGCGAAAAAACCTTAGCATGAAACTACCGACCGGTATCACTCACCTCAATTGCATGTAAAATAATGGAAGGTATAATCAGATGTAAACTTGAAACTTTTCTATATAACTTCAAACTAATAGTTAAGCAACAGGTTTTGTTAAAAATAAATCATGCTTAACGAATCTACTTGAAACACTTGATTTTATTTCAACCGCCTTAGAGAATGGTAAACCTGTTGGTGTTATTTTTTTGGATTTTGCCAGGGCATTTGACACTGCCACATAAAAGATTGTTGCTTTAACTTACAGCTTATGGAATATCTAGTCTGACAATACAATAGATTGAAGCATTTTTAAAAGAAAGAAAATAAAGAGTTGTGATAGGCGAAAATGTATCCTCTTGGACAAAAATTACCAGTGGTGTGCCACAAGGGTCAGTAATCGGACCACTCTTGTTTGCACTATTTATAAACGATTTGCCTGAAACTCTAAAAAATCTAACCAAGCTTATGCAGATGATACCAAAATTTTGAATGAAGTGCTTTCCAGTGCATCAACTCTTTCTTTGCAATCAGATATTGATTTAGCTTTTAAGTGGACGCAAGACTGGCTTGTAAAATTTAATATTTCAAATTGTACGGTCATGCACTTTGGCCGGAATAACAAAAAGTCACCTCTTTATATTAATGAACAAAATTTAAACATAAAAGAATCTAAAAGTGATCTTAGAGAAATCTTCTCAAGCAATCTGAAATGGAAAAATCATGTAATAAAATGCGTAGACAAAGCCAACCAAATGTTGGGTCGAATTAGAAAATAATTTGTTTAGTAAGATATTAGACTGCTGAGCATACTTTATGTTTCTTTTGTGCGACCACTGTTAGAGTTTGGAGTACAAGTTTGGTACCTAGTTGAAAGGGAGAAATTGAGTTATTAGAAAGAGTCCAACATTGTGCAACTCGATTAATACCCTCACTTAAAAAAATCAACTATGAGTATCGTCTTAAAGCTCTCGACTTGACTTCCTTGACAAAAAGGAGACAACGAGGAGATATGATTCAACTTATTAAATTCTTCTACGGTTCTAACGATTTGGAAACAATCAAAAAGATTAGTGTTCAAAAAACTCAAACGAGAAGTCACAGCTTTAAATATGTCAAAGAAATTACTAAGCAAGCATGTCGTGAAAACCTTTTATTTACTAGAGCGATTTGGTTAAAGCACAATCAGTTAGCAGTTTTAAAGCAGGTCTTGATTGCTGGATGAGCAGCAATTAAGCAAATCGGCTGTCATAGTGTGATAATACCACACTCACTGGCCAACACTAGTTACAGAAATTACTAATACTAATACTAAAATTAAATGCAGAGTGAAATACTAGTTTAAACCGCACCATTCAATCCAGGGTATAATGTAAAATATCTTAGGTCTCATCTATATCACACTTATTATCTATCTTGAAAGCAGTGCTGTTAGAATTAAAACATGAACTCTTGATTGTATATCTGTCACTGACATTGACCTTGACTACCAAATTCTTAACGCAACTATTGTCCATAATTGAAATTCAATTAAATGTGAAAAGAAAATGAAGCGTAGTCAACCAAGTGGCTCAGATAATAGATTTAACATCAAGAGTAGAAAATGAACAAGAAACACCAGATCCAGAGGTACCATATCTAGACACGTCTTTATTCAGTAATGATGCCGTGAAAGTGGTACAGAAAACGAAGATTTTAAAATCAAGGAAAGTAACCCAACCGCTAACTCATCTAATGGAATAAAGAGATGCGCTAAAACAAAACGATGTTATCAGTCAAAACCATTTGTGAAGATGATTTTTTTGGTTTGCCTTGTCGGTAAAAAAAAATGCATACAATTTTGCGTAATATAAATAATAATTACAGAAGATTTAATTAAGAAAAGACAATAATTGTCTTATCACTACGCTCTTTTTCTTGTGAGGTGTTTTTTCCTGTGATGTATTTTATTTATAAATTGTGTCTTACAAAAGTTAAAATGAAAAAAACAAGATTACTGTGATATTTCTGTAATAATAATAATAATAATAAATTACAACGTACCATTTAAAAACTACATACAACTATAGTTAGAATTACTCTTTTTACTTATCAATATAGCAAATAATAAGTAAAAGAAAATAATATTAATTGCTGTATCTAAAAAGATTATTTCACTGAAAAACATGATTAAAAATTAGATTTAAATTTAAGGGCAAAACTAAAACCGTTAAGATAAGTTAATAAGATAAATTTAAAAAAATTTTATATATAAATAAGAAAGAAAAGTAGACCTTGAATTGATCTTTTGGAAATACCGCAAGTTGTATATAAGTAATCTGAAAGCACGAAGAGAAATGTTTCCATCAATGGTTAAAATTATGAAAGAAATAAAAGAACGCATTGCATGTCCTGCAACAAATCAATGTGTTAAAAATATTTTTGTAAATAAAATGCATGCAAGAATATGTTCATGTGTGATACCATGTAATCTACTGGATGAATAACTTGTATGTCAAATAAATGACTTTATTGACATTATTAAAGAGCAGTTTCATATTGAAAGAAATACGATCCTGGTTTTTATGAACCTGTGGATGTATTACCTTTACCCAATGGATTTTAAGTTCACAAGCCAACTTCGGGAGCGAATTCTGAAATGTGGACCCTTTTCTCTTAAGGAACATATTTTACTGCGTATTATTTACATAATAATGAAACCAGCATCTATGACGTTTGGGCTGGGCGTAATCTTTTACGGTTAAAGTATTAAAAAAAAAATGAAATCAAAAAAGTTATGAGCCACACGGTGGTTATTAAGAGAAGATGCAGTGCTAAACCATAAAAATTTCTATGCTGATATTCTCAGTGTCGGTTCACATTAATCTGACAAGCATTTGCTCGAAGGAATGCGTAGACGCTAATGTACAATGAAAGCGAATTTAAAGTTTTAATCAAATTATGGGAGTTTGGGAGCGAGTTTTGACTGCCATATATTGCGTATCCCAAAATCTCCATCAGTTAGTCTCCTCTCAGAAGCACAAGATGAGCTGAAATACTTCAGAAATTCTTGGGAGAATATCTTGATGACTTCCAGTGCCGTGAGATTCACCTGTGGATTTCAACCCATGTTCACATAAACTAGACTTTTCAGAACTTTTCGCCGACAGCAGACTGGCCAATCCAATGCGAGTGTCACAAGTTCTTTTCCAGGTTCTTTTACTAGTTAGTAATGTAGCAATAAACTTGAATAGTGGTTTTAAGGACAGAAGCTGGTTGCAAAGATTTATATTCTTCTCTTTCCAAACACAAATCTTCCGCCGAGAGTTCCGAGCTAAAAATGAAAAACTGTGAGTGTGTCTGAAACTTATGTGTAATTTGTTTCGTCTTTAAAGAACAAAATACACAGTTGGAAAAAAAATTAGCTGGAGCGATGGGTTCTGTTTATTTGAGATAGAACTTTAAATAATACTTTAATTTTTAAAAAAATTAAAATTCTTAAGTGTTTATACTGGCTAGAATAATTTTAAGCTCAGTTGAAATTTAAACTCAAAATGTCACAATAAACTTATAAAAACCACATTGGAATAAATATTTTTTGAGGTTTAGTTGCATATAACAAAACTTAGTAGCACTTAGGTGTGGTATTTCTCCTCCTTTGATAATACTGTACAACAAATTATAATTTTTTAAAAAGTTTACGAAACCCATATCTTTTTTAAACTAATTTGACTATGCTCATTTCAAACCTAAAGCCAGATTATGCCCATCACCCACCTAAGTTTTCATCACCCAACACTATATATATATATATATATATATATATATATATATATATATATATATATATATATATATATATATATATATATATATATATATATCGGTGTATACACATTAATTAATTAACCTGACTGCTTTTTTTTACACGTTGCTTATTGTTCCTCTCCTTTCGGATAGTATAACAAATTTCTGAAAATTTTATTTCGCTAAGTTTTTTTCATTTCACTGCTTATATAACAAATTATATCAGGCTTGAATTATCCTGATATATTTTGTTATATAAGCAGTGAATATACAGTGAAGTTTTAACAAGCCCTTACAAACAAACTTAAAATTTTTTTTTGATTGTGCTGTTGCCAAAATTAATAAAACATGAGCACGACATATTTTGTTAACTCAGCATTTTATTAGCTATTTGAACAGTTCCACATTATTCTCAGTAACTGGTACCGGTAACACCTACATCCTGCCCCAGTGATCATCTGACATAAACTGTTATGAAAATAGCAGTGATTATGGCAATATTCCATACGAACCCATTGAAACATTATCTGAACCCTGTATCATATTGACAGTTAAGTTAAATGACCTAGTCCGAGACCTTCAACAAACAAAAAATCAAAGTGACCTACTGACGTCTTGAATTTAAGGATGGAGTTTAAAGAACACTAACAAAATTTTTTAGAAAACAAATTTTCGGCCTAACATCTCTATTTTAAATAAGTGGAGGTTTGTGTTATTGTAATGACAGTACGTTATTGTAATGACAGCTTTGTTCAACAAATTTGGCACTGACTGTAACACACAAGAATAGCTTTTTATGAATGCATCAAAACCCAGCATTTATGCTATTCTTCTTCACAATGGCAAAATACATCCATCTGTCCCTGTTGCTTATACTGGTTAGCAAGTGCAATAATTATATTGTACATAATTATAATAATTATAATAATTATATACAATTATTACAATACAATATAGAGGCAAGAAAAAGATTAATCTAAATCTTTAATAATGAAGTAAGAGGAGGTTCTTGGTATAAAGTAAAAGTGGTAAAATGCTACCTAATTAAATAATTAAATGATTACTTAATTGAAAATTTTTTATGAAGATAGTGAAAACTTTCAGATAGTCTAAAGGACTTTATAATTATTTGTTGGAATGTACAAAAGACTTTATATGTATTAGTTGGAATGTACAAGTACAAAAACTACTAATTTTGTCACGTTTAAAATAGTTATTTATCTCATTAAAAAAAATTATTATTTAAGTAAATATTTTTTATAAATCTGAATCTGTATTTATACGTGTTTATATGTGTGTTACATATATTTAGAAATTGCACACTCTGTGTGCGTTTCTATCTACCACCAAATTATAAGGTTGTTATTTTTACCAATTAAAATTAGTTGCCATAAACTATATAAAATTATTGTTTGTGATACCCCAAAGCAAAAAGAGCAACACTAGTATTGGCGAAATTTTTGATTAGTGTTGGAGGTTAATCTAACTTTAGATCATATTTATAATGAATGCGAAACTGTGATCCGTACACTACAGCCCAAAAGAGCACTTGCGTGGTCTATCTGCTATTAAGAAGCTAGCAACAGCGGCGAATGTTTCTGGAAAGATTATTAGCAAATAGTCAAGGAAGCAGGCTGTGTAATAAACCTAATACATACGAGGTTGAGGGCTGACAAAGTCAGAATTTTATTCACTCAACGTTGAGTTTGTTAACGTCCTTCTTAATACTTAAAATTAAGTATGGGTGCTTCTTGGGGTACTTGCTCAAGTTGAAACGCTAAGATATTTTATGGATGTCTTCGTAAATGTTTTAAGTTTTATTCTTTGATAACCTCAAACAGACAATTTCTGTGCGTCACATTATCTGTGACAGCGTGTAACAGTTGTAATCTGCGTGTAACAGTTGCACTTTTCTGCTGTATATAGTTTTTAAGTTATTATATCAGAAATTATAGATTAAAGCTTTAAGTAGTCAAAAACTGCCTGCCCTGGGTATATAGACCTATTTATTTTTTTCTGAATAGAGCTATATACACAGGGTAGGCAGTTTATGCAAAAAGTACATTCGGTCAACAACTAGTTTACGTAATATGTTTACCTTGCAAAAATGAACGATGTAAATTTTATTTAAGCACCTTGTCTAATTTTAGCTGATACTCACTCAACCATTTTTCTAGAATGACCAGGGTTTCCATAACTAGTGAACAGCCATTTTGAGTGTCATGCAGGTGATCTGGGCATTCAGTTTTAACTTCCAGAACATAACTTTCCGATGCGTTGTCAGATGTAGCTAAAACTTTTTTGAGCTGCTCCTAGACTCACAGAATTGTTAGCTTTAGCGAAACTTTTTGATACCGTAGAAATACCGCTGCCTATTTCTCTCTTGAACAACAGGCACATGTAAATGCCAGTTTGCAATTAACATTAATTTCAGTCTTTTTTAGAATTAAATTCCACAGCATTTCAGGCAAGCTGAAGTAGTGTGCTCGGTCAAGAATGTGGTAACGCATCACATTTTCTAAATTTTTTTAAGACCTCTGCTAAAAGCGTCATATTAGTTTTTAGATATGAACCCTTGTAGTCGCTTAAGGACTTACAACCAAATACCTTTCATTTGTTTTGCACTTGGTGGTAACCTTCCTTTTATATTCCTTTTCTAGACAGATTTAATCAAAAATATTTTTTTGGTTTTGGTTATTTTTTATTAACGCGGGCATGGCTATCTACATACTTATATCACACCTTAGAGTGTGATATAAGTATGTAGAACAGTAATGCGCTATTAACGTCGGTCAGTTGCATCGCCTTTGTGGAACAGTAATGTTAATTCAGTTTCTTTGAAATCTTTTTTATTTATAATCAAACCTTTTTGCTTCATGTTTGACAGCAGGCTGTCAAGTGAGATTTGTTTATTCAGCTGCAGTTCATCAATTGCTAGCAATTAATAAACTGCAGCTGACTCGCGATTAAATTTATTTTGCCACAGTGTTTGGAATATTGTTTATTTTTTGGTCTTCTTTAAGTACGATTGCTTATAAAACCAATATAATAAAATCTCCATTGTGTCCCTGAGGTTGTGGAAAACAATTAGAACGTTAATTTTACCTGAATTTATGCTTAGCTTAAAGTTGCATGTATTTGTGTACAACGTCATGATCACTTTCTGGTAATGCTGCAGTGATTACGTATCTTATCCTTGCGTACTTTATCTTTCAACGGGTGTGTTTGGCGTCTTAAAGTTGACATGGATAATAAAAGCAATCAGAATTTGTATGCGACAGCTTGCAAAATTTAATATACTTTTTATCATTTTTTTGCATTAATTTCCGCTGCAGTTTTTCTCCAATGCTAACGCAACCATTTTGATGACTTCTTGCAGGTCATCATGAGAAAACTTTTGCAGATAGCAGTTGCGTTGGTACTTTAGCATCTTATGTTTGCTACTATAGTAACATGTTTTTGCAAAAAAAAATTAAGATAACGCAAGTTTTCTTTAGGAAGAATGAACATTGAAAGCTCATAACTTGAGCGCTTAGGTTCTGGATTAACTAGCTCAGAACTGGAATAAATAAAAGTTTGGTTTAGAACGCGGCCTTGTTACAGCCATGACATTTTAAACCAACTCCCGGGTCTATTAATTCTGCTCATAGGTTTTTTAACTCTGCTTGCTATTCGGTAAAAATTAACTCTCTTGCATAAGAGTTTGATAGGGTCCTTTTTTTAACCGGGTCCGTTGCGTGTTAAAACCTTTTACTTTGCTCTATTTAATTGCTTACTTAATCCAGGTATATTTATTGCGCAAAATATTCTGGAAAAAATATAATTAATTAAAGGTTTATAAAAATTCAGATATACTTATTTAGCTAAAGAATACAAAGTGTAAAAGAGTTAGAAAAGATGCTCGGAAACAATTGCTTTTAATAAGTATGTTGAAAGTCTGCACCGTGATAAAAGCACGTTTCTACGAAAAAAAATTTCATTAATCAAAGGTAACAACGCTACTTTAAGCCCGTTGTCCATGCAGCATTGTTGCACTTTGGTGGAAACTTTCGCGCGAAAAAGTTCTTTGAGCATGCACAAAAATAGTTAATTAATAAAGCTAGTGAAAGTGAAAGTGAAAGTGAAAGTTGTTGGGAATAATAAAGCTAGTGATGAAAGTTGGTGGGAATAATAAAGCTAGTGATGAAAGTTGGTGGGAATAATAAAGCTAGTGATGAAAGTTGGTGGGAATAATAAAACTAGTGATGGAAGTTGGTGGGAATAATAAAGCTAGTGATGAAAGTTGGTGGGAATAACAAAGCTAGTGATGAAAGTTGGTGAGAATAATAAAGCTAGTGATGAAAGTTGGTGGGAATAATAAAACTAGTGATGAAAGTTGGTGGGAATAATAAAGCTAGTGATGAAAGTTGGTGGGAATATAAGCTCAACAATATTGAGCTTTCTAATATTTTTATTAAAAAAATGGCTAAGATAAAAACGATAAAATTTAAATTCTTTTACCATTTACATAGTAAAGGAATTTAATTTTTATTTACATAAAACTTTAAAATTACAAAATCATTAAGTATACTTGGGATACAATGATATTAGTTCAAAAGTATGCTATTTAATAAAAGTATTCAATCTTAATTAGATGTAGTAAACGGACAATTAGTTTACTAATTAGGTTAGGAATACTTTAATTGTAAAATTTTATAAATGTTTAGCTTTAACCATATATACAGTACTGTGCAAAAGAAAGTTGCGCCTAAGAAATTTTTTTTTAAATGTACTTTTAAATAAATATAAGTAAATAATATTGAGATTTTATTAAATCAAACTAAGATATTGTTTTAAATAAAGCTATATTTATTTAATTTAGTTAATGATTTCGTTAATAATATAATTTCAGTATTAATAAAATGCCAAAGATATCAATAAATGACAGAAATGGCATCATTGTTTTACATGAAGAGGGTTATAGTCAAGTTAAAATAGCCAAAAGTGTGAACTGTTCACGAGCCTCAGTTCAAAAACTAGTTAAAAAATATAAAGAAACTGGTGATGCAGTGGATAAAAAGAAATCTGGTCGTCCCAAAAAGTTAAGCCGTGATGAACAATTTTTAAAAATAACAGCGCAACGAAATCGCAAAAAAGTAAGCAAAGAACTCGTTCAAGATCTTAAAAGAGCTGGTGGAACTTTAGTACGTGCATCTACTGTGCGACGATCTTTACTAAAATTTGGATTAAAAGGCTGTGTAGCTATTAAAAAACCTTTACTACTAGGGTTATGTAAACTTTAATCTTTTTTCTTTACTTTAGGTAGTAAAGAAAAAAGATTAAAGTTTACATAACCCTACTGTGCCTTCTGGACGACAACTAATCGGGGATTATTTTATCCTACAACAGGATAACGATCCCAAACATACTTGCAAATTAGTTACAAATTATATGTCAAATCTGGAAAAGGAGGGAGTGCTTCAAACCATGTCTTGGCTTCCTAAGAGCCCTGATTTGAATATAATCAAACATGTTTGGGACTAATTACACAGAAAGAAGATGGAAAGGTTGTCAAAAAAATGTAAATTAGCTTTGGAATGTTCTAAAAGAAGAATGGTATAATATCCCCATAACATTTATTGAAAATCTGTATAAAAGTATATATAAAAGACTCCAAGATGTTATTGTGGATAAAGGTGGTCACACTAAATATTAATTAAGTCTCTATGTAGAGTTATAAATTTAAATGTTTTTAACTCGTATTATATTACACAATTTAATAAAAAATATGTTTGTACCTATATTTTTGTTTTAATTTCATTTTGATTGACATTTTATCTTGAATATATAAAAATTCTCTTAGGTGCTACTTTCTTATATATGTGTATATATATATGTATATATTTATATATACATATATATATATATATACATATATATATATATATATATGTATATATATATATATATATATATATATATATATATATATATATATGTATATATATATATATATATATATATATATATATATATATATATATATATATATATATACATATATATATATATATATATATATGTATATATATATATATATAACCGTACTTTGATAAAAGTTTACTTTAAATCTAATTTGCTTTTGACTTCTAAATTGAGTTTAATGGCATATATAGAACTTTTATCATATTTAGAACCGAATATGATCACAATAAATTTAGCTGAAAAAGTTGGTACCAGCAATTTTCTACAATTGAAAACAAAGCCTTGCTCAATTCGTACTAAAAAAAGACTCGAAGCAATTAGTTTCATTGATTATTTGTTGAAAGTTCAAAACTAAATAAAGCTGATGCAGTTAATTGATTCTGATAACTTGTATTGTGAAAGTTTAATTTAAAAAGTTTTAAATTATTTTTTTTAAATAATATTTATATTTAAGAAAAAAATGTAAAAAGTTGTCCATTTTTTCATTCCATATATATTCTAATGTTTGAATTGAAATCTCTAAAATACTTCTTGAAAAGGATTCAATGTACTATTAACTATTGTATCTTACCATAATATTGAGCTCCAAATGAAAGTAATTTTTATATTATTTCTAATAAATTTTGTTTCTACTACTATAAAATTATAAGCTCCTTGATAATGAATTGCTCTAAGTCCATGATAGTTTTTTGTTTCTTTTCTCCATTCACCAGATATACTCTCGTTTGGTGTTTCTTGATCAACATGATCACTTGAACAATATAAAAAACTGTCTGTTACTTTTTTTAATCTCATCAAAAATTGTGCAGAGCTACACGGCACTACAGTTGCTTTCACGATAAGTTTTATATTTTAAACTGTTGATACGATTGGTTCTCTAAATATTTGGAATCTGCTTCTTCCCTTCTACCTCTCGATAGGCAATAATTTAACACAATTTGTGTTTTATCGAGATTAGTCCTTCGAGGATAAGGCCTCGTCATATGCAACTTCTTATTTATGATGAATCAGGAAAGTTTTATTAATATTGTTAATAGCGGACCCAACTTTGCAGTGGTTGTGGATAACACCGTCGTTTTGAGACCGGAAGCCACCTATACTAACCAAAGTGAATTAATATTTTGCTATACACCTTGCTAAAATTACAATGCTAAAAAATGTTTTTTAGTTCAATACGTTTACAGTTTGAGCTGGCAACTCAATAACTACATATTTACCATCTATTGCACCAGTATGATGAGGGAAACTCCATCATTTGTAAAATTCTGAAGATATTTTGAGGTATTGTTGTTCGGGAGATGGTGCCAATAAACATTCTTTTTTCCATTAAACTCACGAGTTTCTTATATTATTCTTTAACTACTTAATTATTCTTTCTACAGTTGTAAGATTCAATCTAAAATTTATTAAAATTTAAAATCTGAGAATCGCAATCAGCAAGATGCATTAATGTTAAACATAACCTTTCTTCGGGAGTTGCAACCACACGTCTTTAGGGATTGTCCATAAATTACGCAACGCTAAACTTATTTACAAAACCGAAGTAGGAGAAAGTAGGCTTTTTTAAGTGGCCATTTTCGTTAAACTTAATTTTGATTTTTTTATTCAACTTTAGGCTCTGCGAAGGAAAACTTTTAATCTTTTTTGTTTTTTATAAGTGAAATTTAGCATTGTGTAGTTTATGGACGATCCCTTCGAAAAGATTTAGATAAAGAAAGAGCAACCCAGGGTATTAATACTTCAAAGATTTGTGAATTCATGCAAAATCTCTGAAAAAAATAATCACTTTTAAATAATTTAAACTTTTTCATAGAACAAGAGAATAACAAAGCCTTTCTGCAAACGTTCTATAAAAATTCTACGTATCTACATACGAAATTTTTAGATTTTCTCAATAAATTGCTTTTTTAATATCAGTAATAAAGCTATTTTCTTTTTAGTAAAATCCTTCTGTTAAAGCCATTATAACAACAAGCAAAAACACTTAAAATTTCCACACAGAGAAACCATTCTTAATAACAAATTTTACTTCAAATTTCCACGCCAAGAATGGAGATTAAATTCCACAAGAAGTTTTTCTTCAGCGAACAATTTTTATCGCGCGGAAATTTCCTCCAAAGCGCTTGCAAAAACGGATTTTGAAATTTTTTTTTTCAGTTGTTAAACTAAATAGTAAGGATGAAAATAATAAAATGGAAAGTATGAAAATTATCTTGTTTTCGTTTTTACACTTCTACTTGCGCAGCAAAAACCGAACTCAAGACAAAAAGATTTTTTTATAAATTGTTCTTCAAATTGAGTAGAAATTTGGGTTAATCAGTTAACTGTGCAAGCATTTTGTCTAATACCATTAAAAAATGTCCACATTTTACCGACTTTTTAACAAAGGTAAGTCGGTACTCGGTAAAAAGCCGACTACCCCACATTTTATTTTTTCGGAATCAAACTATTTTGCAAGAAAATGCTTCACTTAAGTATTTTAATTTTATGCTAAGAATACACGTAGTAATCATGTTAAAACTTTCATGCTAAATATTATTTGATTCATTAAAATTTTATTCAATGCGTTAAAATTTTATTCAAATCGTTCGTTTTTCGCGAATTCATTTGGCTCAAGTTTATGCAATTGTTTTGCACTTTTTTGCAAGTTCGCACTTATTTCAGATTTTGCACATATTTTCAGCGCACTGATACAGATTTGCACTTAGTTTTTGCTACTTTTAAGGATTTTATTCAGATTCACACATAAGCCTCCGGGTAAAAAAAATATAGAAAAAAATAATAAAGATAAAAACTCGTTTTATAACAAAAAAACACAATGCGTCTTGTATAACAATAAAAAGCTGAATAAAATTAATAATAAATATATAAAGATTTCAAGAAATACCAAAAATATATCAAAATTTACAACAAATGTTTTTTTTAAATCTCAACATTCAACAATAGAGAATAAGAATTGTCTTTTATGCTGCTTATTTTATAAAGACTGGTTAATAAAGACTGGTTAATAAAGACTGGTTAATAAAGACTGGTTAATAAAGACTGGTTAATAAAGACTGGTTAATAAAGACTGGTTAATAAAGACTGGTTAATAAAGACTGGTTAAAAAAGAGCAATTTTTTTTTACTTTATTAAGAACAAACTATATTTACTAAAAACAAATTTCAGATTTACTATAAAAACTAATTTTATAATACAAAATAAAAGTAAAAAAGGAGACCAGGCCAGCAAGCCTCGGGACTCGTGTCCCTCATAAATAATAGCTTATAAAAAGATTTTTAATGTTATTAAAAAAGCCAGTAAAATAGAAATACAAATAAAAAAAGCAGCTTTATTTTTTAATTATATATAACATATTTTATATAATTATATATAATTTAAAATATTAATAAAGAAATTTGTTTATTTATAGCATGATTCGACTACAAACTACCGAGTCGATTTTTTTTTTTTAATATGTAAATTAATTTTTTTTTTGTTTTTTAACCCTGAATGATGGCTTCAGATTCAGGTATTTATGATAAAGAAAATAAAAAAAAAATATTTTAATAAGAAAAAAATATATTACAATTAAAATTAGTTTTCACAGCACCCCCCCTTTGATTTTATAGTCTGATTTTTTAAGTCAAAGTTTTGTACATACTGCGAACTTTCTTCAGGTAGTTTTTTGGTAATCTCTTGAAATATATAAGCAACATTTTGAGAAGTCAATGCTGACACTTCTGCAAAGACAGCACCAATTTCAGAAGCATAACTTTCTCCTGCTTCGAATGAGACTTCTCGTTGGTCTTTTAAGTCACTTTTATTTCCAGCAATTGCAATTACTAATCCAGGTGGACCAAGCTCACGCAATTCACGCACCCAGGTCTTAACACTTTTAAAAGTATTTTCCACTGTCAAATCATAAACAACTATTGCTGCAGCAGCACCCCGGTAATACATGGGTGCAAGCGATTTATACTTTTCTTGACCTGCTGTATCCCATATTTGATATTTGTATGAATTTTCACCAAATGTAATTGTTTTAGACATAAACGAGGCTCCTATAGTTGCAGTTGATTGAATATCAAATCGATCAGTAACAAAGCGTAAAACAAGACTTGATTTTCCAACACCAGAATCACCTAGTAAGCACAGCTTAATTTCTCTCATTGGGTTGTATGACATCCTTTTTTTAGCACATTAATGTTGATTACATTAAAAACATTTATTCAATCATTTATTTACTAATTGGTTTAAATTTATTAACCTCACTAACATATTTTTTTTTCTCCAGGTGTAATTGATGTAACTATATATAAAAAATAATCTGATTTAATTCAATAACAACATTAAATATAATTTGGTTCAACCCTCCGTACAGCAAAAATATTTCAACAATTATTGGAAAAGCCTTTTTAAAATAAGTAGATAAACATTTCCCTCCCTCTAATAAATTGCACAAAATTTTCAACAGAAACACTATTAAAGTAAGCTATAGCTACACAAATAATATTGAAAGAATTGTAAAAAGCCACAATTTCGCATTGACTAATAAAAATGAATTTCTTAAAGAAAAAAAATACTGAAAATTGTAATAGCAAGCAAAAAATTGCCCTATGAATGAATGAATGGCAAACACTTATCAATAAATATTATTTACAAATGCATTGTTTTCTCATAAAACAACCCTGATAAACAATATATTGGCTTAATCTAGGGTGAATGGAAAAAACATAATGCCAACCACAATCTTTTAAACATAAAAAATACTCAAAAGAGACTATGCTCTCAAAATATATTTACGCAACTAAATGAAAAAAATACTAATCTTAAATTAAACTGGTCTATTTTAAAAACTGCGCCTGCCTATAATAACATTTCCAAAAAATGTATATTATGTTTTAGGGATGCAGAGTCCAAGTCCTGGAGTCCCTATTTTATTCTGAAGTCTCGGGAGTCCATAAAAATTAAGGGACTCCGGGACTCTTTTTTTATTTTAGTTAACTATGTGCTTTAGACATGATCTCATCACAAAGCACTACAAAAAAGCATTTAACCGGAAAGTTCATCTCCTTCCTTACCAGTTTTGTATATTTGCCCAGATTGAGTATTGGTTCAGAATTTTTTATAATGCAGATATTTAATATGTCACGTTTTAAAATTGTAGATGGACAAATGTCAATCGCGTAACATCACACCACAAATGCTTGCTAAGATAATAAATAAAATTTGATAATAAAAAATGCAATAAAACCATTTTATTGTGACATAGTTGCATTGTTTTTTAACTTGTGAGAACACAAACTATGTGGCTTGCCAAAAATAATGTGCATAATTCAACATTTCCTGATTTTAAAACTTATGAAGTTAACAAACATGTTAGTCATGGAACATTATATTATAACTATGGCTAGTTATGTCTTTAGGCATTGGTTTTCAATTAGTAAGCAACCGGGGCCAGGGCTAGGTTTGATAACATAGCCATGACCAGGGCCAGGTTTATGATCAGGGCTGCATTATTATTGATAGATCCTATAAAAATGTTATCTTTAATTAAAATTTATGATATGAATTTTATTTAAAAACAATATTTTATAGGATCTATCAATTTTAATGCAGCCCCGGCCGGGTTTATGACCGGGGTTGCATTTATATTGATAGATCCTATAAAAGTATTGTTTTTAATTATAACTCATATCATAAATTTCAATTAAAAATAACATTTTTATAGGATCTATCAATATTAATGCAGCACTGATCATAAACTCATCCACGGTCGCGGCTATGTGCTATCAAACCTGGTCCTGGCCATAGCCCCGGTTGTTTACTATTTTCGATATATTATATATATTTCGTTATATTTCACTAACAAAATGGTTATTTTAATAAATAAAAAGTTGAAACAAAAGTGTTAAGGTTTAGATATGCAAAGTTATTAAAATTAACTAACAAGTTAGTTACATCCAATAAAAAATTTGTGTCAATTAACAGGATGAAAGTCATGAATTCAACAAAACAAGTTCATAAAAAACAACTTTGTAATTTTGCGCTATAAAGTCAAACAAACAAGCTAGACAATAGGTAAAAAACACAATAACTAGGTCACAAAGGAGCCAAAAAAAGGTTATAAAATACCTTAACAAATAAATAAAAATTCTTTTGCGTAATAATTTCGTTCAATGAAGGAATTATTTTTAACTTTAATGCATTTTCCTAAATTTTTTTGATTTATTTGAAATATTAGAAATAATAACAGGAAACATATAGCAATAAATATATTTATAACAATAAATATAAATATATAGCAAAATTTTGTTTTAACAACAATAAACAAACAATAAAACGAACACTAGCCGTGCTAGATGATATGAGTAGTGACAATTTGAATAGCTTCATTACCTCGTAGTACTGCTCACATGTGTACTTGGTTTGGAAAACAGTAGATAGCATTGCTTGTTATCAGGTGTTTGTGCTTATATTAATGTTACTCTTCTTTAACTTGATTTCTCTTACTAAAGCTTGAGTTTTAAGGCTTAAATTTATTTGAATGAGTGTTTAATAATGGACTTTAACCATTGGGTATATCATTAAGCTCATTATTTAAAAGTTCTAATTTAAGTTTATCTTTAAGTATACTAGCTTTTGTGTTAAGTGTAACTGACACTACCAATGTGGAGGCAGGCTGCTGAAGCCAAAATAGGTGCATTTATATTAAGTATTTACAAAAAGATATAATTCTATTTGTAAACATAACTCTGCTTTACTTTCCTGCTATGAAGTTAAAGTTGATTATAAAATATTATGTTTATTACTAGTCATAACAACGATTTTTCAGTCTTCTGAAACATTTTCAGCATGAAAATATCACTGCAAGCGAATTTCTTTTTAATTGGAATTCAATAAAATATGAACTAGATAGGAAAGACACTGACTTAGCCAAAGATTTCCGAAATGGAATGATTAATAGAGAAAATGCACTATACAAAAATTTGCTGTTTCTTGCAGCAGTTTACGTGGATATTAGGCATGGCTGTATGCTGACAGCGACTGAAGTCAAGGTTTTTTTTTTAATAAAACTTTATTCATATTTTTTATTATATATTTAACTTTATAAAATTCATATCGAAAAAAAATTAATGTTTTTATAGATAGCTGCAGCTGAGGATCTTTGGAAAATTAATTACAAGTTGATTAAACTGGCTGATATAAATAAGAATGATAAACTCAACAAAACCAAAAAGCAATATTGTGCAACTCTTTTACAGTTTATGTAGCAGACTGTAGATTTATTTTATGCTATGTGAACAGGAATTAGAAGAAAAATCTTCGGAAGAACAAATGCAGATTCTACTAGATATAATTAAAACAGAGTTTAGAGCAGGTCTGAAAACAATTCCAGAAGTTTGATCAATGTTTATAGACAACATATATATATATATATATATATATATATATATATATATATATATATATATATATATATATATATATATATATATATATATATATATATATATATATATATATATGTATATGTATATTAGTGATGTGCGAAACTAAGATTTTAAGTTCGAAACGATTCGAAACGAAACTAAGCCACTTTCGTTCAAATTGGATTCAATTCGAAAGTACGCTGCACTGATATTGAAATTTGGTATTTAAATAGTAATAATTTATAGTGTGTGACAGAACACAGAACAGAAATGAAACATTATACATTTTATATTTATAAACAATCATATTGCAGTTTTATAATGTAAACAAAATAGTAAGCAACACAGACTAGACTCTAGAGTCAAATAAAAGTGAATGAAATCAAATGAGACTAGTATCATACAATACAATTACAATGTGTAATAATTCAAGTTAAAAAAAATCAAGTCAAGTACTTGCAATGCAGTGCATAGAATAAAGACTAGGACTAGTATTATATTTACAGTTATAGTTTAACAGATAATACAATACAAGTAAAAGTAAAACTGTTATGTATATATATATATATATATATATATATATATATATATATATATATATATATATATATATATATATATATATATATATATATATATATATATATATATATATATATATTAGTGATGTGCAAAATTCGAAACTTCGATTGCGAATTCGAAACTGACTTTTAGTTTTGTTTCGAATCAAACTTTTTTTTTAGTTTCGAACAATTCGAATTTTCGAAGTATAGTATCTTTGTTTCGAAGCGAACCCAAAGTTAATCGAATTTTGTAAATTCTGAGAGATTGAACTCGACGTCTGGTAACATTGTTACAAGAAGGCGATGTAATCTACTCTCTGAGCATGTGGCTAAACTAACTTTTATTCACGAAAATTTGTAGTATAGCACATAGCAGTAGCGTACTGAAGCCAGACTGCCCTGCCAGCCACAGTCAGTACAGTACACTGTAGATTAAGGTCTCGGACTTTCTGGAACAATTGCCTATGCATGTACTACTACTTTACATAACTGTATAGCATTTGCATTCATTATAGCATTGTACTTTTACTTGTATTGTATTATCTGTTAAACTATAACTGTAAATATAATACTAGTCCTAGTCTTTATTCTATGCACTGCATTGCAAGTACTTGACTTGATTTTTTTTAACTTGAATTATTACACATTGTAATTGTATTGTATGATACTAGTCTCATTCATATATATATATATATATATATATATATATATATATATATATATATATATATATATATATATATATATATATATATATATATATATATATATATATATATAAACGTTAACAATAAAAAATTATATCATTTTAATTATTGAACTAAAACATTTTATTAATAATACTTATAGTTGTTCAGAAAAGTAGAAGCAGCATACCTATGATTTGTTTAATATTAAATTTACCATGTTTTTTTTGTTCACCTCAATATTAATGTCAAGATGTCAATGAGATATTTTTTCTTATGCCCGAGACATTTATTTACACGAACAAACATAAATCTGGTTTTTAATAATAGAATGAATCAAAACGGGGGAGGGTCTCGGGTTCATTTAAAGTTGTTTTAAAAATACCACTTTTGATATTTTAATGCTCCACTCTGCATGTGGTATCTATATATAATGAGATGATAAAAATCCGAAAATAAATGAAATAAATGGTTTTTAAAACTTCCATCATATGTTTTAATTTTATTAAACTTGATGGGTTTTTAGAATTTTTATGTAGCATGTTATTTTTTTTCTGAAGGATTTTGATTAATTTATTATTAATGCTCAGTAGAACAACTGAAATCCTTAGTTATGAAACTATATAGAGTTTTACCAATACAAAGCTGAATAATTGTAATTACTTTATTGTTTTTACCACTTTAATGTTATTCTTTGATTTCGTTTGGTTTTTGTTACCAATCTTTCAACCGCTGCACTTAGATAGCTCAGAAAAGTGAAGTTATTAATGAAAAATAACATACTCTACATTTATTTCATGTAGAGTATGTTATTATTATTTATAAAGTAGTAGTAACATATTCTACATAAAATTAAGGGTTTTATTGGCGAGGATTTAAATTTTTAGGTTGCACCTATCCCACCTATTTCGTATATATATATATATATATATATATATATATATATATATATATATATATATATATATATATATATATATATATATATATATATATATATATATATATATATATATATATATATATATATATATATATATATATATATATATATATATATATATATATATATATATATATATATATATATATATATATATATATATATGTATATATATATATATATATATATATATATATATATATTTCGTAAATATATATATATATATATATTTTACGAAATATATATATATATATATATATATATATATATATATATATATATATATATATATATATATATATATATATATATATATATATATATATATACATTTCGTAATTCAAATATTTTATATATTTTCGTATATTCAAAATTAGAAAATGCTCTATATATATAGCATTTTCTAATTTTGATTTAAAATATGCGATTCATTTTTCACCATTACGTCAAGTTGTAAAGATATTTTGGTTCAAGTCTCTCGTTATGAGCAGCCGTGGCGCAGTGGCTAAAGTTCTGACTCAGAACCCAGAAGTCCTGGGTTCGATACCGGCTCCAGCTCAATAAGCGACATTGGTAAGGAACCTCTAGTTAAATGCTCTCCCGCGGTGCTCCGTGATAAGACCGTAAGGACTTCTGGGAGCATCTAAAAAATGAAGCGTATTTTTATAGAGATTTTAGAAAACATAAATATTTTTTGTAAATTTTACTAAAAATTTATTGACAAAAAATATTGTAAAAAAATGTTAAACTCATGAAAATTTTAACAAAATGTTTCTCAGCAATTATACAAAAAGATTTATTTTTATTACAAACGAATATTATTATAAATATCTCTATGAAAATACGCTTCTTGTGAAGCCTCCTAAACTGCCTCTTCTCCCCTATATTTCTTTTTTTTTTTTAATGAAGTTTGTCTTTTATTAGATATTATATGATGCCCGAACAGCAAAAAAATTTTGTCCTTAACAGCATTTTGAAATTTTTAAATTTTCATTGTTTATATATATTTTACATTTATTTTTAAAGTTACGTACCATTTTAAACTTTGTTAAATTTTTTTATTTCTTTAATAATTTAATTTTCCGATAAGATTGTTACGAGACCTTTCCTAAACATCCTCCTTCTCTCCTATTTCTGTTTGTTTTTTTTAATGAAATTTTCCATTTACTCTATATTAAATCATGCCCAAACAGCAAAAGTTTTGTAAAAAACATTTTTTCTTTGTCCTTTACAGCATTTTGAAATTTAAGTGAAAAAGTAATCAAAAATTTTCTTATGAAAAAAATGTAGACGAAATTTTACTTATTCAATAAATACCTTAAATTCAATTTAACGTATTTATAATATAGTTATTTATAAAAATAAAGTTATTTATAAATATTCAATAATTTGATATAAGCATAAACATCAATTTATGTTGCAAAATACTTTGATTTGATATAAGCAAAAACATACCCAAAAATTGTACCTACTCTGAGAGTTATCTCATGCACCAATAAAAGCTGCCGTAGTCCCTGCTTATACAACTTGGTTACATTGTCTGGTACTCCGTGCACAACTTTGATTCTGCCTCCTGCCATACTCTGTTATCTATCCCCTGCATGTCCCCAATCATGCTCCGTTATCTTATAAATAAAAAAAAGTTAAAATATTTGTTAGATAACGATAAAAAGTATGGTGGGGTCAAATAATCTATTAGAATACTAAAAATTTACTAGAACTTTTATTTCAAGAAATTAGAATGGGTTGTTAGTATTACAAATATTATTGATTAAAAACTATTAAAATCAGTAAATATTTATATAAATTACAAGAACATATTTCTTGAATAATTCTTTCCTTATAAGGAATTAATTATTCAAGTTAATGATACTTGTCACACTTAATAGAAATTTAGATGAAAATTTATTTGACGATACAGTCAAATAAGATCTCATCTAGCCAGCCTTAAAACATTGGGGTACAAGACACAGCAATCACTTAACATTTATTGATGCTAATTTATAATGTTTCTCTAAGAAAACTAAGATTAATTCAAAATGCAAAGGTTTTATTCTGCATTAGCCATGGATAATGGAGTTGTTTCAGCCAGATTACTTCGCACGATTAACCTTAACATATCAAATCAAGATCTGACGTCTTTTTGTAGAACTGAACAGATGTTTTACAGCTCACTAGCTAGTTCTGTTGCATATATGTCTGATTCATTAGACGTAGAGTTCGTTAAAGCAACTTGCAGAATCGTAGGAAAATTATTGATACCTTCATTTGAACAAATTTTCATTTGCTGAAAATCATATAGGAAACTAAATTTGACATTGAAGTCTTCCAACATTTAAAATTGTTCGTTGAGCTATTGTTGTTTATTCACGTCAATTAACCGAAGAAGAATTTAATTCGAAGTTACACATTTGCATCAGCATCTTGTTCGTCAGGCATAATCAAATATTTAGCAAAATTCGTTTAGCTCGACGTTGTCGCTTTGTATGAATTACACAACAAATTTCAAGCACTTCTGTGATTGCAGAAATGTCCTTTAGAAACTGTTGCATTGTCTTTCGCGCTTTTACAAATCCCAAGCAAAGTGTCGCAAACTTTTTTGAGTTGGATGCAGAAAACCTTCCAAGGTTTCAGAAAATGGCTTTACAGTAAGCTGACAATGCTGTTTATGAATTTCTCACCAATAAGTAGACGATTAACAAAACACATAGACTCAGCAGCAATCCAAAGAATAATATAGTTGTAGTCGATGAGGCAGTAGTATAGCTGTAAGTTGATATCATTAATAAAAAGTTATTGAATTCAGATTCAAGTTAAAAGGTTTTAAATCCATTTTCCAAAAGTCAAGTTTTTAAATCCATTTTCCAAAAGTTTTAAATTGATTTTCCAAAAGTCAAACTTTTCTTTTTACAATGATCTCATTTGCAAAATATTCTCAGAAGTATTTACTTCACGTTGTCCAACAAGGAATTAACGATACATTGAAAAATGTCGTTCTAATGGATCCCTTTGGAAACAAAAGGTAAATCAGAAATCCTTCAAATAAAAGATCTTTGATTAAAAACTAGAAGTAATTAGCAATTAGTGCTTTAGAAGTCTGAGTTGTGAGACAATATATACCAGTGGAACTGTGTTGCAAATTTTGCCAATTTGTTCAACCCATTGAGCAAATGCACGCAAATATTGTGGTTTACCAACCCCCATATCAGATGCATTACCAAACTTATGGTTTGAGTACTTCATTTTTGAATAGGATATTACGCCTAATGCAATCGGATATTACCCACAATAAATTATTGAGTCTTAAAAATTCAGATTCTGAATATTCATAAGAAAAATAACTTTGAATTGCTGCTGAAATTGTTTCATGGAATATATTTAACGCTTTGTTGATATCTTGTTTATCTTGGATATAATATCTTTTCTCCTAGTTTTGATGCTTCCCTTAAGTTTTCTGAAAAAGTTTTATCTTTTTTATGTACTCTATGAAGCAACCCCCTAGATATATCTCCTGCAGACACACTTATGTAAAAATTGTAATCAGTGAACTAAAGTAGTAAAAAAATAAACTTTTTGGTACTAATTAAATTATTTCGTATGTTTTTAAGCAAATGTACACTGTCATACATCAAATAAATTATAGGATCTTAATAAGTGATGAAGAGGTTTTCTTATGGTTTATTTAATCTATAAACGCTGAGCTTTTCTGAATAAACTGACACGTTAGTTGGATGGTTATCAGCAACCAATGCGTGAATGTTAAAACCAGCAGATCTTAATGTAATTAAACTTTCTTCTATTTCATCTTTAATAAAATTTCCAGTTACACTAGTCTCTGGGATAGCTTTAGTCATATAAGTGATTGGTTTTTTGTGACCAACAATCATAAACACAATTATTCCGCTGTAGAGATTACCCTCAGTATCTTGTCCAAATAAATTACCATTATGGTATTCACAAAACTGTTTTAAATACGTTTCGTCAAAAAGGAGAACGCAATCATTGTTTATTTTCGCCTCATTTAATAATAGTTTTAATGATTTTATTGAATCAATTCCAAAAGATACTAACTTTTTCAATAGTGACATTTTTTTTCAATAGTAGCATTGAAGTTATTTCATAAAGAAGCAAGTCAGTCTGAGATAATAAATATCTTTGCATTAGTGCAAAACGTAATATCTCTGAAGAATATGGAGGACGATCTTTGGATTTGTAAAAGACTAATTTTGACAGTTCATTAGCTAAAGAGCAAGAATTCTCTTTACCAAGGTTGTGCATATAAGACATCAAATTGTTTAAAATAAATAAACATGTAAGCTTATTACTTCTTCAATGGTTTAGAACAATTATTAGTTGTTCTAAACCATTGAGGAAGCGTTATTTATTTATTTTTTCAGAAGCGTTATTTATTTGTTTTTGTAAACGACGACAAATGTAAATAACCAGAAAAAATTACAAAAAAAAACAACCTTCTTAATTTATTTACTTTTTCAAACAACGTGCTGAGTTAAATATATAGATTTACAAAAGAGTATTTCAAAGTATTTAAGGAAAGGGGAGGACAGCCGCCCCTATCGGTCGTCGCCCATGGATCGACCGTTGTAAATAGTGATATATGTTATTATCATATTATTTAATTTAACTTAATTGTCATGTTACTTAAATTCCGCTTTTGCAATATATTTACGCTCTCCTTAGAATAAGGAATCTTTCCCGATAAACTTTAAGTTGCAAGGGTAATACCAATACTAAAATCAGGAGATAAGACTAGTGTCTCTATTTACAGGCCTCTGCATACTATCATGCTTTTCAAAGTTATTAGAACACAATATGTATAAAAGGTTGTATTACTTTTTAGGTGCAAACAATATTCTCTATAGAAAGCAATTTTGGTTTAAAAAGAGGCACTCTACTGATTAGGCTACTTTTTATCTTGGTCATGATATCTTTAAATCATTTAATAAATATAAATATACTAAGGATTTACTGAGATCAATAAATAGGTGTATTTATTGGTCTCAATAAGGCTTTTGACACTGTCGATCATTACATTTTATTAACAAAATTAGAAAACTATGGTATTAAACATATACATGTTGCGTGGTTTAAAAGCTGTTTGTCAAATAGAAAACAATACATTTCTTATAATGAAGGTAAAACGACCAATATGAACATAACATTTAGGGTTCCTCAGAGATCTATATTAGGACCACTCGCATTCACATTAGAACCACTCGCATTTACATTAGGACCACTCGCATTTCTCATTTTTATAAATGATTTAAGCAAAGCTTGCACTGAACTAGAATTTTATTTGCAGACGACAAAAATCTATTTTTTGCACATAATGATATAAATATTCTGTTTAAGTCAGTAACAAAGAGCTATTAAATCTTACTGAATGGTTTAATGCAAACAAATTATCTTGAAATGTAACCAAAACAAAATATACTTTTTTCCATTGATTTCATGACCGAGATAAAATTCCTTTAAAACTTCCAAAACTTTGTATTGTCAATCAGGATATAAATATAGAAACCACTTTAAAACACCTCGGCGTGCTTCTTGATGAAAATGTGACGTGGAAAGATCACATAAAATATCTCGAAAATAAACTCTCAAGGAACATAGACCTCTTTTCAGAGCAGAGTCTTTTTTACATCCAACTTGCTCAAAGCTTTTATATTTCCCGTTCATTCATTGCCATCTTAATTACGCAAACACTGCTGGCGCAGTACAAATAAAAATAAAATAAAAAAGTATTTAATAAACAAAAGCATGCAATTAGAGTCATTTCCAATGTGGGCCATTATACACACTCCCAAGCATTATTTGTTAATTCAAACATAATGAATGTCTATCAAATAAATGTCTATCAACTTTTATATTTATGCTTATATTTATGTCCAAAATTAATAAAAATTTATCTCCTAAATTATTTAACCCACTATTCAAAATAAATCAGAACAGATATCTAATTTTCAAATAACAGTAATATTCAACCCAAAAGTTATTTTGCGGCGACTGAAATTTCGATTTCTACTAGAGGGCCAAAATTATGGAATATAATATTCAAAATGAAGTCAAAACAATTGCTTAATAAGTTTAAGTACAAATTTAAGCAAAAACTATTGATGAACGACGTAGCGCTCAGCTTTTTCTGAAGTTTTAATGGTTGCTACTGATAAACTTACCCAACAATTAGAGGTTTGTCATTATCGGCTTGACGATCTTAGAAAAGGATCGTGCCACTTGTTATTGCTTCAATTCATATGATTTTGGGGGCTTTTTCCTTTTCTGTAAAACTTCCACTGGCATGGATTTCAACAAAAATGAATTCACAGGACTACATTGACTTATTAGAAATAAGTTTGCTTGAACATAGTGAGAAATTGATGGGTGAAAATTTCACTTTTCAACAAGATAATGATGCTATCCATAACTCAAAGCTTACAAAAGCTTGGTTTAGAGAAAAAAATATTCACGTAATGAAATGGCTCGCATCTAGTCCAGATCTTGAAAATCTATGGGGAATACTTTCTAGAATAGTTTATGAAAATGGTAAACAATTTAAATCCACCTTGGAGCTGAAAACTCGTATCAGAGAAGCTAGGAATGAGATATCTATAGAAACAATCCAAAATCTTGTGACTAATATGTCAAGTCGCATATTTGAAGTCATTAAAAATTGAGGAAGCAATACTAAGTATTAAATGAGCGTAAAACAAAAAATTTTCTGTATTTTTTTGTATATAACGTAAATGAGGCTAATTCTATTTTCTCCGCTGTATTACACAAAAACGGCATCTTTAAATAAAGTCAAAACTATGTGTTTCTATGCATTTTTTTTAAAACGAAAATGGACTGGATTTTTAGCTTAGATATTTTTCTTTATGAAAAAATTAATTTCATTATTTTAGCACCAAAATTTCACGCGACAGATTTAATCATGCGTGATGGTATTATTTTACCAACGCAAAAAATTTAACAGCATTTTAATTAGATGATAGCCGCTAATTACTGCACATAAATTTACGCTAATTGTACTGATTCCCGTTATCACCACATAAAGTTGATTCAAAAAATATAAAGCAACTTTAACTTCACTGCTTACATCTAAGAAATCTTTAAGTATGCCCATATTACCCTAATCTACCCTATAATAGTTCTAAGGACTATATTTAATTAAAAACCTATTCTGCGATTAAGTTTTCAAATGAAAACAGAGGTTCTAAACTATGGAACACGCTTTTGAATAATGATATAGGGTGTTCCAAAGTAAACAAAACCCATTAATTCAATTACAATTTATTATTAAAACTAAATACGTTGAAAATTTTAAAATTCTCTGAGAGCTCACATAATAACAAATAAATATTGAATATTTTGACCCTTTAGCTTAATTTTAAAGTTTATTTAAACACATCCAAATGTTCAACATTTTGTTTCAGACATTTTTAAATTCGGCAAGCATTGTTATCAGTCACTTTACAACTTAATTTTTTCTATTTATTGAACAAATGTTCTGTGTAATAACCAATTTCAGTTCAGCAACAGTCTGGGGGATTCAAGCCAGGCAAATGTGGCGACCATTTTGGATCACGCCGCATGCTAATTAAACAATAAGGAAACCGTTTGTTCAGCCAAAAATGTTTTCTTTTAACTTCCAAGCCATGGAGTTTTAAAGTTAAGATATTTATTCATACCGATTTTAAATCTGAAAAATAAAAACAACAGGGTTAAAATCAGCATATTTATTGGAAATTCTGTGGATTTTGTTTATTTTGGGACACCCTGTATCCCAGTGGACACGGTACGTTTTTTAATCGTTCTTTGGACGTTTTTATTAGATTTAAACCTAATAAAAACGTACCGTGCCCACTAGGATGTTTAAAAAAAAACTCTTATTTTTAACTTATGTAAACGATTTAAGCAAATCTTGTAATTTACGAGACGTTATTTTGTATGCTGATGATAACGGTTTGTTTCATGCTCATCATGATATTAAAACGTTGTTTAATTTAATTAACACCGAACTTATAAAACTTACAGAATGATTTAATAAAAATAAATTATCAAATTATTTAACTAAAACAGAGTATACATTTTTCCATCGCATTCATAATTTTCATTGATTTCATGATTTCATTTCATGAACGCGATAAAATCCCCTTAAAACTTCCGATACTTTGTACTGGCAGTCAGGCTATAAAAAGAAAACATTCATTAAAATTTCTTGGCTTACTCCTTGACGAAAAGTTAACTTGGACAGATCAAATACATTATCTTGAAGGTAAAATCTCAAGAAATATAAATAAATATTACTTTATAGCAAGGCCTTTGCTTAATCAAACTTGTTAAAGTTGCTAAATTTCTCCTTTATTTGTTAGTACCTGAACTACGCAAACATAGCTTGGTGTAGCACAAATTAAAATAAAATTTAAAAACTCTTGAATAAACAAAACATGTAGTTTGAATATTATCTAATGTAGGCCGCTTTACACACTCCAAAGTACTGAATATACTCAATGTCTACCAACTAAACATTTTTCATCTTTTAGTTTTTATGTTCAAAATTAATATAAAAACACTTGACATTTTTAATTCGTTATTCATAATAAATAAGCATAGATACTTAATCAGATATTCAAACAACACTTACATTCAAATCAAAAGTTTTTTTGCTGTAACCGAGTTTTCAATATCTATTAGAGGACAAAAAGTATGGAAGAGGATAAAAAGTATGAAAGAGGACAAAAATTATGAAATAAAATTCTTTCTAATAAACTTAAAACTC
Source organism: Hydra vulgaris (assembly GCF_038396675.1). NCBI lineage: Eukaryota > Metazoa > Cnidaria > Hydrozoa > Anthoathecata > Hydridae > Hydra > Hydra vulgaris. The sequence continues at coordinate 48,502,861 of NC_088923.1, read as the reverse complement.
TTGAAACTCTTAAGGAATTTAAAGCAAAATTGAAGCAAGTGCTTCTGGTTAGTGACGCTTTTTCAATTTATTTTAAAGTTCAGTCTAGTACCGTTTTGGTTAATCTAGTACCGTTTTGGTTAAATCATGCTTAAATATATTTTTTTAATATGGAGAAATTCAGGTCCTTAGGGTTAGAGCATAAAGTATGTACGCTTGGATGGGGGAGAGGGGGTTTGCAAATGGCGTATATGAGATGGGGGCAGGTGGTCAATTATAAAAGTAAGGAGATACTTTTTATTTTAAAAAGTATAATAAAATGTTGGGTAGGTAGTACTCAAAAAAGCGTATGGCTAAATGTTTGGGGGGGGGGGTTGGGGATGGGGGAATGGAAGGGGGGGGAAGGGTCGAAATAAATGCGTACGTACTTTATGGACGACCCCTTATCAATTTTGTTATTAATATTTTTTATTTACATTTAATCTTAATTAATTAATTTTTCATTTTTAAATTTCTCTTTTTAAAAGAGTTTAACTGACATTTTATTAACTATTTTTTTCTATTTTGTAACTTTTTATACTATTTTTTTAAAAGAAAAGTTATAATGTATTAATTTTATTGCATATATATATGAAGACAACAAGGGAAAAAAGGCTCCTGTCACAATCTCCAACTATTTGAGTTATGTCCCCTACTATATAAGCATACCCAGTGAAAAATAAAACCGCGTCCCACATGGGTTCCGCGTGGGTTCCGTGTGGGATTGATGGGATTTATGTGGGACGGATTTTCCCATGTGGTATCTGTATGGAAATTTGTCACCTTAAACCCATGTGGGTAATCCCACATGGGTTACATGTGGGAACCATATGGTATTTACACACATGGGAAATCCCACGTGGGTTTCCTGTGGGATTTGCATGGGAATTAATTTAAAAGCTGGAAACTAAAAAAAAAATTTTAAATCGACATTGCAATGCGTTACGTTGATATTGTGTGAAAATATTTTATATTAATAAAGAGAATGGCAAGCAAGTATGTAAGTACCACGAATAATTTTTATCTTTCCTTATAGAAATAAGATTAAGATTTGTGCGAATAGACGTATTATTAGGATAATATAATAGTTATTTGAATATAGGTCTCGAGTAAATTATTTGCAAACAATTAACTGATGCAAGTTGAAATATTGTCAAAAACCAATCTTGCATGCATGGGACACTGCAGTGTCCCACAAAGAAATGCAGGTTTGAAAGTCAAAGAATTCCCAATTTTCTTTATTAAAAAAAGAAAAAAATAGAATGAGTTTCTGTAACTTTTTTTATGCTCCAAAACTTTTAACTTTAGATATAATAAGGTCCTTAAGACTTAAGGGACTTACGAACTACATTGTCAATGTAGTTTGTCCAATCCTGTTTTTGTTCCTCAATGTCACTGAGGAACAAAAACAGGATATTTACAGAAACTTTTCAATTTTTAATCTGGAGTACCACAGTGATATTGATAATAAAGCCTCTGGGTCCAGTTTTCAAAGTAATACGATCTAAGTAATGTTGAAATAAAATAATATGCTTTAAAATGCATATAGTTATACATATAACTCCTGATAGTTAACTATATGTATAACTAGTTATACATATAATTTGTTATAAAAACTTATTTTTTAAGGTTATGCTTGAATAAATTAGTACCAATTAATTCAAATTCAACGTGATTTTATGTTGTTACTGATGTTAAATTTATTACATTTCAATAACTCAGATTGAATCTTAACTGAATTATTGTAAGCTTTGTAGGGGTTTGTTTTATATCAAATGGTGTTGTAAATAAAGTAAAAATAATATATATATATATATATATATATATAAATATATATATATATATATATATATAAATATATAATATATATATATATATATATATATAATATATATATATATATATATATATATATATATATATATATACATATATATATATATATATATACATATATATATATATATATATATATATATATATATATATACATATATATATATATATATATATATATATATATATATATATATATATATATATATATATATATATATATATATATATATATATATATAGAGATATATATATATATATATATATATATATATATACATATATACATGTATATATATATATATATATATATATATATATATATATATATATATATATATATATATATAACATTAAAACAATAAAATTGATACAAAATTTCACTTTAAAACGAATACCATTAACATTGTGATGATAATAGCATTAGGAAACTAGTATTTATGTATTATTATTATACTATAAATAAACAGTTTTTTAATTCATTTTATAAAATGATGACAACTGATAATTAATGGAAATAAATACAAATTAAAAAAATCATGTATTATTACTAAATACTATATTAATGCTAGTCTACAAAGTTAAAATCAATTTAGAGCATTGTTATTAGTTCTTTTGCGATTCGCACTTCCACTTCTGTCTCTCAAATTTATAAAATAGGTGGTCAAAGCTTGCTCAATAGGTAGGTTCTCAGCATAACAATGCTTTTTTCTTACACTTTCTAAAGAGAAATATGGCAAATTGATTACTTATTTTACTTAAATCGTAGGGTCATATATGCATAATGATGTCAGATGATTACCCGGTTTGTTGAACAACTTCACCCTTTATCAAACTCAGTCAATTTTTTGCCATCTCCCATTGAAAATGATGTCAGTTTTTGTTATCGTATTATGATGGTATATCTGAATTGTTAATATAGTATAAAAAAAGCATATACCATCAATTTTTTCCTGGTTCAATTATACATTTATTCTCAACAGTACTAAAAGTAAAAAAAAAAAGACATATTGTTCTTTCAGATAAGCAAGCTAATTTCTGAATTTAAATTGTTTTTCCTATGATCGTCTACAGTTTTAAGCAACAAAAGCAAGAAGTTTTTAGACCGCATTGTTGGTGTAAATACCTCTAAAACCTGCTCATAGCTAGCATAAATTGTTTTACTTTTTTTTAAAATAAAATATTTTACTTTTTTTTTTAATTCAATTTTTTAATTGACATTATTTTGGTCTCAACATTCCCTCCCCATTGTCAATTATTGTTAAACTCACACTGCCCCTCTATCTACTGGCATCATTTATGGATGATCCCATAGCCTAAGTACTATATATATATATATATATATATATATATATATATATATATATATATATATATATATATATATATATATATATATATATATATATATATATATATATATATATATATATATATATATATATATATATATATATATATATATGTATATATATATATATATATATATATATATATATATATATATATATATATATATATATTATTTTTACTTTATTTACAACACCATTTAAGAAACAAAAAAGCTTACAATAATTCAGTTAAAATTCAATCTGAGTTATTGAAACGTAATAAATTTAACATCAATAGAAAAGTAAAGCTGTCATCATTTAAAATGTAAAGGGTGTTGTCAAAATATGTTGATAGTAAAATTAAGTTACTAATAAAATCACGTTCAACAATGATAAATATTCTTACTGTAGTAAGAATTAGTACTAGTTAACAAATTTGAACAAATAAATATAAAATAGTGAAAAAACAATGAACAAATAACTTGAACTTGAACTAAATCTTGAATTTGAATTAATTGGTTCTAATTTGTTCAAGCATAACCTTAAAAAATAAGTTTATATAATAAATTTTATGTATAACTAGTTATACATATAGAGACTTTATTCCCAATTACACTGTGGTACTCCAGATTAAAAATTTAAAAGTTTCTGTAAATATCCTGTTTTTGTTCCTCAATGTACTTCATTAGTCCCTTAAGTTTTATGAACCTTATTATATATAAAGTTAAAAGTTTTAGAGCCTAAAAAAAGTTACAGATACCTCCCTAACTCCCCCCTATTTTAATTTTTTTTTTTTAATAAAGAAAATTTGACTTTCAAACCTGCATTTCTTTGTGGGACACTGCAGTGTCCCATGCATGCATGCTTGGTTTTTGACAACATTAGAACTTGCATCAGTCAATTGTTTGCAGATAATATACTCAAGAACTATATTCAAATATCATATGAACATGTTAGAGAATGTTCATATGATATTTGAACATCACAAATTTAATAATATTGTTGTGATATGTTATATAAATAATTCCATAATAGATTATGATATGAAAATAAGATAGGATATGAAGGCCAAAGAATATCAAAAGAATAATCAAAGATCAAAGAATAAATTTACTTATAGAAATTTAGATTTTTGTTTATTAGTTTCAGAATATTATATTATGTGTGACCGCGGCCTTCTATAATAACAGGCCTTGACATCGCGCAACAAACTGAATGCCAATTCCTAAAACTGTGTTTACATTTTCATCTTTTAACATTAGACGAAAGTTTGTGTTCGCGCTTTTTTAATAAATCTTTAAAATGTGATTGGTTTATAAATTAGATAGCCCAACATCACGACGATAACGTTGTAAGGTTCAAGGCGTTACATTGTAAGGTAATAATATTGTCAAACTAACGATAAGTTTTTTAATAATTAAAATGCCTTAAAAATGCCTTTAAAATGCTGTGTATCTCTTTGCAAGTCGAACTATCTCAACTACAACAAAAATATCAATTTATACAACTACTATATCAATTACAACTACAACAAAAATATCAATACTCAACTACGACAAAAATATTAATTTATAAATTCCCGAAGAATCTAGAGGAGAGAAAAAGATGTAGTGAAGCTATCCCAAGAACTGGTTTTATTGTTACAGACTATACAGCATTATGTCAACTGCATTGGCCAAATGAAGCACCTTTTGAAAGCATATATGGGAAGCAACGACCTTTAAACCAACCATCTGTTTTTAAAATATTCCGCCTAGTTGTTTAGCCACACCAGCAAGTAAAGTTAGAAAAAATGTTACTTCAAGCGGTTTTCGAAGCATTTTACCAGATGAGTTAAATGATTTTCTAAAAGAGGATGAACTTATATTTGACAATATTCAATCTTTGTTAAGTGATAATCAAATGTTATTGTTTTCCAGCTTAATAAAAAAAGTTTGCACATACAATCAAAAATGTACAAACTTGGTGTTCCATTATTTATTTTAGTAATTTTTAATGATTATTTATTTGTAGCTAACCATAATGGCACAATTTGTAATATTTTATATTTAGTTGTAAACAAATTAAAGTTAATAAAAACAAAATCAGCTTTATTTGAAGCAGTTAGATTTTTAAAAAATAAAGAAAGTTCGCTTCTGTCAAATATTCTATTCGAACACCTTAATGCTATGAGAAAAGTTAATGTTGGTGAAGTTTTATATACTTCAGATATTATATGTAGAGTATATGAGTATTTTGCTATGCGACGAAGTTTATATGATTGTTTGTGTATTGACTACAAGTTGCCAAGTATAAGGACTTTATCCCTGTTGAGATATATTGATAAAACTTTTTTTTTTGCTTGAATCAACTTTTGTTGGTGTTTTTTATTGTTGGTGATTTTTATTGTTACCATTTTTAGCAAAAAAAATTAAAAATACAGTTATCTTTCTAATATATAGATATATACTTTGTTATGGTTCTGCTTGTTATTGATACTATTTAATATTACATAAATATTCTTAATGAAATTTGAAATACGAAAAGCATGATTATCTTTTAACAATTTTTTGGTTTTCTTTTTATATTTCCGTTTTTACTAGAGATTATTATTAGAAAACATAGACTGCCATTACACCCTACCTAATATAAAAATATATTAATATAAGTAAAAGTGAAAGTTTAATCGGCCTTCAGTTTTTACGGCATTTTGCGCGATGTCAAGGCCTGTTATTATAGAAGTCTACATCATTGAAAAGTAGGTTTTTACGTTTTTGTTTTTTTGTTTAACTACTTATCCTTATTGATCACTTTTTTTCAGGATTCTCCTCATGGGTTCAAGCTCATTACGCATAATATGTGTTCAATTACGCATAAACGTTAGTCATTGTAAGTAATAAATTAGGAAATAATTATTTGTGAAATATTGTCTCTGTCTCTCTCTCTGTCTCTCTGTCTCTCTCTCTGTCTCTCTCTCTCTCTCTCTCTCTCTCTCTCTTTCTCTCTCTCTCTCTCTCTCTCTCTCTCTCTCTCTCTCTATATATATATATATATATATATATATATATATATATATATATATATATATATATATATATATATATATATATATAAATATATATATATATATATATATATAAATATATATATATATATATAAATATATATATATTTATATATATATATATATATATTTGTATTTATATTTTTTTTTTTAGAAAATGTTTGAAGAAAGTTAGAAGATACTAAAAACCTTGGTATTATACAAGCCGAAGCGATTTAATTAATTCAATTGACAAAAAACGGCTTGTAAATCGCAAAAGAAAAAATAATATTTTTAATATTCGTTTTGGATGTATTGATTAATAGCATTTATTTTTAAATAAATTCATTTTGCAACACGTTTTTTAATTTTATAAAATTTCGTCATAATAGCTTAAGGTAAATCCAACATAGGTTATAGGTGGAAAACATCACATGTAAAAGATCAAAAATGCTACACGTTTTGAATACCAAATGGGATAAAGTAGCAAAGACCAGATTAAGTTAAGCCTCTCTGAAAGCTTCGATGATTAATTTTAAATTACTATTTAAGTAATTTTTAAATTAAAAGAATTTTAAAAATTATCATAGAAGCATTCGGACTTTCATTTGTCTAGTATTGACTACTTTTATACCATTTGGATTAAATAATGTGGCATTTAAGATCTATAACATGTCGTATTTTCCACCTATATCCCATGTAGGATTTACCACATAAAACCCATGTGGGATTTACCATATGAAACCCACATGGGACAAAATAATAATCCCCATATGGGTTACATATGGTAAAAACCCACGCGTATCCCATATGGGATTTACCATATGGAATCCATGTGGGATTTACCATATGAAACCCACATGGGACAAAATAATAATCCCCACATGGGTTACATGTGGAAAAAATCCACGCGTATCCCATGTGCGCTTTTTCACTGGGTAAGCCTGAAGGTTAGCAAAATAGTAAAATCGAACCCAAAAACGGTCAATCTAGACCTTTTTTGTGTTGGATTTCTTGGGACTTAGTGTCCTAAGAAATACAGTAAGAACAAGCATAGCGACTTTCAAAGACAAAATTTCATTTATCTCAAAAGTGGAAATTTTTTCGCCTGTAGTCTTCATATATGTTGTGCAAATTTATTTATATTTTATTTACTTGTTGCTTTTTTTCCTACGAATTTGTTGTTTAATTTTTTTTTTACGAATAATTTCATTATTTTAAATCAAGTTTAATAAATATTGCTTGCTATATTTTAAAATGGATCATTTAATAATGTCTATACTTATGTATGTATCTATATATGTATATATGTACGTATTTATGTATGTATGTATATGTTTTATGTGTATTTGTCCATGTGTATACTTGTGTTCATACAAATGTTTTTGTGGAAATGTTTGACATATGATGTTATGTATGTACGTACGCATAAGTGACTAAAATTCCTAAAGAAAATGTAAACTTTTTTGGAAAGAAGATGAAAAGAAAAAAATTCGTGAGAAATATGATCCCAATGTGGAGTCTACCACATTTCAAGTTTATTTAATAATAACTTCAAATGCGATTATTATTAACAAGAAACTATTAGGGAGCGTTTGTTAATAGACCATTATGTCTCGCTTTCACAACTTCAATTTGGCACTTTTTATCCAGTAGTTAATTTTAACATTAGTAGACAAGCTAGTAATTTTATCTTTATTTTGGGGTAATTTCTTTTTATAAATGTAATCTAGAGAGCTTCAGCACTCTAAAACTTATATAAATTATTTCCTACAATAATTTTTGAGCTCAATTTTACCACAAAAATGGCAATATTTCACTTTTCAAAAATCGGTCAAAATAAAAAATTAAATATAAAAAAGAATTATGAAGCTTTACATATTAGTCCATAGAAATCCAATATTGAAATAAAAAGAATAAATATAAAAATTAATTTCTTATGTTTTTTCCAAAGTGTTTTTCAATAATACCCCTTAATATGCACAACCTTTTTTCTTACACTTACCTTTACACAAGATTAGGGGTGACACAAGATTAGGGGTGGAATGAAAGAAGCAAACTCAAAATTTGAAATCATACTTCAAACATAAAATTCGACTTAAGTGTGTGCGTAGAGAAAACTTAAACTCATGTTATACTTAAAAACCGATCGTTTTCAAGTTAAACTTAAAAATGCTACTTGAAAAAGCAAAAATAGCTTGAAAATTAATTTTTTAAGTCTAACTTGAGAAAATCAGACAAAGTTCAATTCGAACTTTACTCAAGTTTGCTTCTTGCATTCCACCCTAGATCATATTTAGACGCACCTTTTAATTTTTAATCATTTAAAACTTATTTTATATAGCATCTTTAATGTTGTTGTTAAACTTTATAGAATATTCTAGGACGACTATGTGGTTTTCATTATATTTAAACAGTTTTTTAAAGCAAGTTTTTGTGGACTATTGTTTTGTGTTAAATTTATGTGAACATGTGTAAAAAGATGATTTATAAAAGAGTTATTATTTGTATTTATGCATGCAAAGAATTTTTATTTATGTAAAAGGAAGAGTCAATTAATTCAGTCAAGATAAATTAATTTGTTCACTAGAAAAAAAGATTTTTAAATTTTTGTTGCACTGAAAGCGAAAAAAATACATCATCTAGTACTTTTAATTTTAATGTCGTCAAAACAACTTTTCTAAAATGCCGAAAAACAGATTCTAAAATGGAAAAACAGTACATCATTTGTGGAAGATAATCATTTCATTTGCTCTAATATTAATGATTTACACTAAAACATGAAGTGTGGGGCAAAGATGCGTTATGTGTATTTTCCCTTTTTTCTAGAATCTTTTACAATAAAGAGCAATAATATTAGGGATCAAATTTTCTATGATTACGACATAAGTTAAGTTGACCAACTTACCAAGGGTATCTAGTTAAATACTATGTTGCTAGACAACATCGGAAAGGGGCAGGAATTTGCCAAAGTTAGGCTAATTAGACTTAATCGTGGCTGGACTAAGTCTGGTAGGAAAAGAAGGAAGTTCTTTATGGACAATCGGGACTGGTTGCTGGAATAACTTATAACAAAAGATGGAAGTTAATAAAGAAGGTAAACCAAATATTATTATACTAAAATTATAGAATTTTTTAAAGTGAATGATATACATATATACATATGTATAGTTGCATATATACATATATACATATGTATAGTTGCATACATATATACATATGTATAGTTGCATACATATATACATATGTATAGTTGCATACATATATACATATGTATAGTTGCATACATATATACATATGTATAGTTGCATATATACATATATACATATGTATAGCAAGTTTTGTAACAATAGCTAAAAGAGGATGATTTATGAGACAAATCTCCAAGAAATTAATCAAAATATTACTTAGTTTTTCACAAATCATTTAAGGTGATGCTGGTAAAAGGGAGGGAGGAAGTCCGAGAAAGTCATTTGAGGAGGCTACATCGTCGATGATTTAAAAGAGGACGGCAGAGAAGGACGATTTAGGAAATGGCTCTGGATCAGATACTTTTAGCCAGCTACTACAAGTTGAAAAAGAAAGGGAGAGAGCAGGATGCTCAAGTTCTGAAGAAGATTAGAATGTTCAATATTGATGGATCAATAACTTAGCAGGAGTGCTACACTGATTTTAAAGTTTTTGCCCTTATTTTGGATTGTGAGTAATCTATGTAACTTTTATGTTTAAAATAGTAATACACATAGCCTTTGTTTCTTACCCGCCTTGTTCCCCTACAAATCTGCTGCAAAGAGCAAACCCAAATCCCTCCTTCACACTTAATTTCAAGCTAACCAGAATTTAATACACAAAGAAAAGAAAAGATGTTATGATGGAGGAAAGGAACTTTTTCGAGAGATTTCAAGAAGTTTTTTTTGTCTCTAAATTGTTAAATGGATTCATAAGCCTATGTTTGACAAAAAAGTTGTCATTATTCATAATGAAGTGAATAATATAACTTATACTTGAGCATCTACAATCGGTCCAGCTCCAATCTGAATGAACTGAATTTTTCCCCATCCAGTTCATTTCAAGTGCCAATTCGTGCGTAAACAATCTTTTTAACACTTTTTAAGCTGAATCATTTACATCAGTTCCACCAGTCATTCCAAGGAAAGCAATCTGAAATTTAAAATAATAAACTTTTTAAATAACTTATTAGCAAAAACTTAGCGACATCGTTGAATTTTTTTAACGTTTAAAAAATTTAGCATCAAGTAAACTATTTGTTTGCTGAGTTAACTAATTTAATAAGCATTTTTAAAGTCACTACATTCAAGCTTGTCATCAAAATCTTTAGTCTCTGCCCAAATCGCTAATATTTTAAAACCTTCTGGAGCTTTAGTGTTCTGAGAGCATACTCCAAGCTCTTTCAATATTACATTCAACATTGCATTGCATGTCTTTATTTCCATGCATAGCTCCTTGATCTCCTCCTTTTGTTCAACTATCAGTTGCAACATATGTTGGTTAATACCCATAAAATATTGTAGTAAATATATTTTTAAAGTGAAAAATTAATTGTTCTAGGAGGGCTAAGTTGCCTTCACTGCGACAAAGAACCTAATTTTCAATTAAGTATCATAAAATACTTTATATATTATTGAGTACACATTTTATATAAATTATAACGATAATTTATTTTTAATTAACCTGATAAATGTTTTGGATATAATTTGTCATCATTTAACGTAAAGTGTGACAACCTTCTGGGAAAACACTCTAGTGTAGAGCTATCTAAAACAATATCTTTTTTTACCTTGAAAAAATATTATATATATATATATATACATATATATATGTATGTATATATATATATATATATATATATATATATATATATATATATATATATATATATATATATATATATATATATATATATATATATATATATATATATACATACGCTCCAATTAGTTGAGCACTCTACTCCAAGTCGTCCACACAATCGAGAAAATAAACTTTAATTACTAAGTCAAAAATATTCCTATTTTAACGGAAAAAGAACTCTTATTACAGTTACTGGAGAAGACTGAAGCACTCATAAAAAGAATGAGGTGGAAAGCTTTATTCTTTCTTAACAAATTTTCTGACGAAACTAATTCATCCAAACCCAAAAACTATGGCATTAAATCTCCAAACTGTCCTCCATATATAAAAGAAACGGCTATGTTTGAAAATGATTTAATTAATCTAGTTAAAAATGTTAAATTTCGTAAAGTGAACAACAAGTTTCAAGAAAAGCTTTCTAGCGGTATAAAATCTTTGCGCAAATCACATAATACTTTAACGCAAGCCGACAAAACCTCCAATATGTACAGAATTTCCAAAGAAGAGTATAACCACCTCCTTAAGGACGCCTTTACATCTAGATATAAAAAGGCTGACCAAAATCTGAAAGATCGAATAAATATTGAAAGTAAACACCTTTTAACTAACCATGATGTTTTCAACAGAATTGAATTAAATGGCACCTCCAATTGTTTGATCACTCTAAAAGTCCACAAGGATAATTTTTTAAACAACCCTACAGTTCGCCTATTAAATCCTGCAAAAAACGAAGTAGGAAGAATTTCTAAAGTTATTCTATCAAAAATAAATAGTGATCTTAGAAAAAAAGTTTGGATCAATCAATGGCTAAACTCACAGAACGTTATAGATTGGTTTCAAAGTAGTAAAGAAAAATATCAATACAAATTCCTAATTTTCGATATAACTGATTTTTATCCTTCAATTAATAAAAGTTTACTGAAAAATGCTATAACCTTAGCTGAAAAATACTTAATTATAAAACAAGATGAAAAAAAGTTAATATATCACGCCAGGAAATCATTATTATTTAACAACGGTGAAGCCTGGATTTAAAAAAGTGGAGGTTTATTTGATGTTACCATGGGAGCCTTTGATGGCGTAGAATTTTGTGAATTAGTTGGAATATTTATCTTATTCCAATTATCACAATCTTACAATAAAGATGAATTCAAATTGTATAGAGATGATGGTCTAGCAGTGTTTAAGAACCTGAGTGGCCAATAGGTGGAAAAAATTAAAAAGCACTTTGTGAAAATTTTTAATAATAATGATCTCCTTATATCCATCAGCTGTAATTTTAAAATTGTTAATTATCTGGACTAAAATTGTTAATTATCTGAACGTTAAATCTAATGACAGCTCTTTCCAACCTTACTGCAAGCCTGGTAATTTATTCAGTTATATAAATGCTGCCTCTAACCACCCTCCTAGTATACTAAAAAGCCTTCCTCAAACTATCGAACCAAGATTGTCAACCAATTCTTCTAAAGAAAATATTTTTAAACAATCCATTCTTCCTTATCAAGATGCATTATTTAAATTAGGTTTCATCTGCAAATTTGCCTACCATTCAAATAAAAAACAAATCCCATTCAAAAATCACAAGCGAAACATAATCTGGTACAACCCACCTTTCAGTACCAATGTTGCAACAAAAATAGGCAGTCGTTTTTTGAACATATTTTGACATACAAAGGTGATAACTTGTTAAATAAACGAAATGAGTTGATTTCAAAATGCAGACACAAGAATAAGTTCCTTTTATCTTTTTTTGACACCGGTGATTATCTTATATTTTGTTTTTTCTTTCGTTGCCATCAAGTATGCCTTAGCGACGTTAAGATCGAACTACACAGTATTTTGTAATTTTTAGCGGTTTTTTTTGTTTTCGAATTTGTATTCAATGGCTGATGATTGCCGTATAGGCACGAAACTTAAAGTACCATAGAAAAAGTTGTTTTTTCTTCATTAATATATATGCGGTAGTGATGTAGTGGGCCTCGCTTCATAAGCGAGAGGTTCCGAGTTCGACTCCCACCACATCCCTGGTAGTACCGTGCTCAACTTTTTTCTCCGCGCAGCGGCCTTGTTCGTCAAGGTTCGTGTTTCGGAGTTATAGAGTTAGGAGAGGGTTATAACCACAAGTAGCCTCCTCATCTGTAGTGGCTTTCTTGGCCTTGGGGTGGTAAATTACAAAAAAAAAAAAAAAAAAATGTATATATACATCATTGGCCATAAATTAGAGCTCACTTTTTTTTTATAATACATTAATTCAAAATAAAATGAATTGACAACCAAACTTATTTTTTATATTTTATTTTTTAATATCATCAGTAAAATCTATATACATTATGGAAATCAAAAAAATAAATTTAAACATAATGGTCTTGATACCAAAAAATGAAAAATAATGAAACATGTTATATTATTTTGAAAAAAAGATTGAACGAAAGTTATATTTCAAATAATATATAAGAACAACAATTTACAAATGGAAAACCATAAAAAAAAAGCATTCTAATAATTTTTTGAATCTCCTTTCTATTGTAAGCATTAGTTTACTCTCTTTGGCATCGAATTTACAAGATTTTGAGTTATTTCTTTAGGCACATTGTCAAGCAGTTTTCTTATTTCATTTTTTAATTGCTCAACATTTAAAATTTCGATTTTTCCAAGATGATGATCTAACCATGACCATAAATTTTCTATACAATTTAAGCCAGGGCTGTTAGCAGGCTAAGACATTATCGATATTTGGTTGTCGACAAACCATTGTTTGCATATTTTTGCTGTATGGCTTGGCGCACCATCTTGTTGAAATATGATATTACTGTTTTCTTCTTTAAATATATCAATTTAGGGAAGAAGGCAATTACCTAAAATTTCAATATATCTATCAGCATTAAGTCAACCTTCAAATAATTGATAGCATCCAAGCCCTGCATAATTCATGCAGACCCAAATGCCTATACTCCCACTACCTTGCTTAGTTCGTTTTAATGTACAATTCGAATCAAATCTCTCTTTAGGTAATCGCCTTAGCATAACACGGCATTTTCGAATATCTACAACATTCATTTCGTCATAGAATATAAGATTTTGCCACTTGCAATCAGGCTAATTTTTATGTTGATTGCGCCATGCAATCCTTGCTTTTTGCTGTTTCTTTGAAAGTCTTGGCTTCTTGCATGCAGATTGCCACATATAATTATTTCTATGAAGAATTTTTCTAACAATTCTTGAACTCACTTTTATTCCAGATGTATTTTTTAATTTATGGCAGAGAACGCTTGACGATAATTTTCTGTCATGTTTCATTAAACGAGTTAATAAACGTTCATCTCTTTGTGTTGTTTCAGCCGACCAGATCGTCGCCGATCCTTAATGTCACCTGTTTCAGTAAAACGTTTTAAATTACGTGCTACAATTGAATATACAATATTTAACTTATTTGCTATTTGACGATGAGATAGTCCTTGGTTTCGAAGAAAAATTGATTCGTAATGTGTTTTTTAAGAGATTTTCGACCGTGATTTTGGAGTTTCATGCTGTATTTCTTTTTCATTTTGTAATTTTTTTATTATTTAATTTATTCGTGTTTTTATTAGTACTATTTAAAACATAAAACAAAAAAATATTAGAAATAATAAATGTAGATGATAATAAAATCAAAATTATTGAAAAAAATCATGAATATATTACTTAAATTTTAAAAATTAAGCAGTGAGCCTTAACTTTTGATCAAAATAAAAAATAATAATATTTTTAGTAATTGTTATCAAATTATTTATAATTAGGAGTACAAAATAAATTTTAATGAAACCACATGTCAATTAAACAGTAAACATGATACTTATTATTTAATTATATATATACTTATTATTAAAATAATTTCAATCAAACTTTTTAAAAATTTAAAAATTAAAAAAAAAATAGTAAGCTCTAATTTATGGCCAATAATGTATATATGTATATATATATATATATATATATATATATATATATATATATATATATATATATATATATATATATATATATATATATATATATATTACGGATAATGAATAGTATCAAATGACTTAGGAAGAGCACGAAAAGTATTAGTCCTCCGCTATTGTAAATGATTGTATGAAACAGATTATTAAAGAATAATAAGGTTAGAATTAAACAAACACTTTTTATTGGTATTCTAAACAAAATTGTAAGTTTTTATCTTACTGTTAAATTTAATACTTAAAATGGTATCGTGTATTATTCTAAATAAAAATAATTACAAACGGAAAATAAAGTGTTTTCTTACTAATGGCAGAAGGAAGCCCAGAAGGAACAGTGGGAGCAAATGGCAACAGGCCATTTAAGTACTTTTTTTGTTCTTTGCTACTCTACCCTTCTTGTGACTTTCATCAGGAACAAATTTAAGTTCTTCTAAACTATAAAATGCATTCATTTTAGATGCTCAACTTTATCTATTATCTTCAACTTCAGTTGTAGAGCTTAATTCAGCCCTTGTTGCAATTTCTATTACTTTTTCATATGTTTCTATTAAAACAACATAGTTGAATATTTCATTTTGTTTTTAATTTTCAAAAAAATAAAAAATTCTTAAAAAAAATTCATTCCATACATTATTCAAATATTATTAAGAAATAAATATAATTTTTAGTTTGAACTGACAGTTCAAGATCAATATTTAAAAAAACCTGCAGTTCCAAATGAACGAATCACTTCATGCATAGACCAATTGTCTGTATTAGGTATTTGAGAAGTAATAACAGCTTTTTTTATCTTTGAAGTTCTATGATAGGGTGGCCAATAACAATACTTTTAATCTCCAGACAACCACGTTAAAGGAACAGATTCTACTTCATCTCCAATAAACTCAACAACTATATATTTACCACCAGCCATAGTTTTTCTAAATTAATTAGCTTTAAACAATGTGTCAAACAACAATATATAAAATCAATATAACGTAAAACATAAAAAACTGTTTAAAGACAAATAATCAAATGCTTCAATTGTATAATTATCTAATATAACTATCATCAATACATGTTAATTGCGTAATCTCTATATATTTTTTATGAAATAAGAAATTCAAGAATATGTGGGAATGAGTGGTAAAGCAAGATATCTAGTGTTATCCAATTTTATAAGTATACACTTGCTTATTATATCCGACACTAGAAAACTAAGCAGGTTCGTGTTTACATATTTTACTACACTGATGTGTAGGCAGCTTGATTCTAGGGGGTAGTCAAAATAATCATTTGATGAAATAAGTTTATGGCAGAGTAAAAAGATTTTACTATCTTGAACAACAACGTCTGTTGAACGAATGTTGAACAACTATCTTTGAACAATGTTTTTAACAAGACAATACTGATTTTCGCTCAGTAACACACAACAGTCTCTATAACATTCAGAAACACTTATTAAAAAACAGCTAGTTTTCAACTTTAAACACTGAGCACAATTTGAAAATATTTATAAAATGGGACCTTGCTCATGTTTGCCAGACATAACAAACTCATCAGAAATCGTATCTTGTTCTACAGAAAAACTTGACATCTCAGCTAATCGATATACAACTTGCTGTATTGGCTGCTTTGGTTTTCTAATCAACTTTTTTAGCTATCCCAAAAAATTTCGAATGGAAATGCACTAAAACTATCAAGAGGACCAAATCTTTGTGCGTCTGTGGCTCCACAAGATTGTGAACATTATACAACTCCACAAGATTGTGAACATTATACACTTAAAATTCTTTTCCGTACAAAATGTGTGCATGCTGAACAAACAACTTGAGGAGACTGCCCGCATACTCAGAATGTGTTTTACATAGAAGAGGGTTCACTAAAATAATATAGCACGCGGTTTACGAGAAAACTTACTTGGAAAACATTTAGCCATGCTAATTAGTTTATCTAAAATTTCAGCAGTTTTTTTGCAGGGTAACGGCCCATAAGACCACCTTTACCTATCCACTGTTTAACTAACTTACCAAAAACACCTATACAGACTAGATGCATATAATCAATTGGAAAATTTGTCACCATACCTACTCCAAGCTCAAGTAATTGAGTTGAACTTTTATGGTGTTCTTGGTCATCCATTGCAAAAAAAATTTAATTGGTACGCAATGGGCAATTCACATCTGTGAATAATACGCTTCCGCACCATTCACCTTCAACCACACATTTCTCACAGGCAGAGTATCCACTGTGAAGCTTAATACTTTTTAAAAAAGCTCTCGCAGGTGCGTCACAAACGAAAGCACCTATTTGTATAGTGTAAAGAGCTCCGTTATATAAAATACCTTGTAACAACAATTCGTTAGCTTCTGTAATAAATTGGTTTAAATATTCATAAAGTGAGTCTGGCTTTGTTTTGCCCATGTATATACCAACAACAAATGGTTTTGGATTTTTAGATTGCATAACATAACATAGCATTGGCCAAAATTGATCTAAATTACTTTTAGATAAGGGAATGCCATCAACATTTAAACATAATGTTATCACACTTTCTTCTGTCGTGTTGTTAGAGAAAAAGCATTCAATATCACTGCGCAGTCCTAAATAATAGTAGTATCCATTGCCTAGTTCTCTAACTACAACACTATGTGGAGTTTTAAGTAGTGTTCTGGAATCTTGAGGCAATAAGGCGTGATATGGATTCAATAGTTTTAGTGATGTTACATGTGTTATGTGGTCTGTTAAGTTTGGTCTGTTAAGAGTGGTCTGTTAAGTTTGGCATAACACATGTATTATTAACATCACTATTAAAACTAGCAGTATAAAAACAGCAGTATAATTATATATATATAAATATATATAGCAATATAATATAAAATATATAACAATATATATAAAAATATATATACAGCAATATAATAAATATAAAAACAGCAGTATTCAATTCATCATTTCAGTATTTAATTCATCATTAATAACAGAAGCTCCATTTGTTTTCCATTCTGTTTCAGATACATATTTCATTACAGTTTTAGATATCCGTCGCCTCTTTCAAAAGTATGTTGAACTTGATTGATTATTTGATTCCATCATTAGTTTAACACTCATTGTAAAACAATTTTAATACAATAAAATTTCCATACAAGTAAAAAGTGGTCAAATTAAACAATTAGGAATTATATATCGGGTAATACTGCAGTTAAGTGGCGTAAAATAATTTTTAATTTTTGCTTGATTAAACTCTGCGATGGTGAAAATGAAAAAAATCAATCTGAAAGTGACGTTGCGAAACGTCAAAGAAAACCACATTCGAAATATGGAAAAATTCGAAATGTATAAAAGAAAAGAAAAGCCTCATACAAAAGATAAGTAAAAGTAATAGTCACTGTTAAATTTTCGTATTTTTTCACTTCTATTATATATATATATATAAATATATATATATATATATATATATATATATATATATACATATATATATATATATATATATATATATATATATATATATATATATATATATATATATATATTACATACGTATATATATATATATATATACGTATGTAATATATATATATATTACATACGTATATATATATATATATATATATATATATATATATATATATATATATATATATATATATATATATATATATATATATATATATATATATATATATATATATTACATACGTATTATATTTATATATACAAAAATTAATTTTAATAATTAATTTTGCACTGAATAAATTGTTTATATTAAGTAAATAGTTATTCTTAGTTAACATGGGAAATATTTGTTTAGATGGCTATGCAACTTGTTGGTCGTGGGAGACCAAGTGCTCCAATAGTTATTGTTGCTGAAGATGAAATCCTGGCATGAAGCCTGTATGAATGACGCTATCCATACATTAGGTGATTGGGGAAACTTTTGCCGAGATGTCTGTGAAGTTTACCTGGAAACAAATCCAACAATGATAGGGGGTATTAACGCTGTCGGGGCACCAAATGTAGTCGAAATTGACGAATCTAAATTCTTTCACCGTAAATATCATCGTGGGCAGTGGTGCCCAGGTCTTTGGGCATTTGGTGGAATCGAAAGAGAGTCACGCAAGTGCTTCTTAGTTGAAGTTGAAGAACAAACTCTCAAAAACCTTTTAGAAAGGTTTATTTTGCTAGGAAGTCATATAGTTTCCGATGGCTAGGCTTCTTATGCTGGTTTAGATAACCTCCAAGATGGTATATATTCTCATTCAGTTGTCGTGCGTGAACGCAATTTTGTTAATCCCCTTGATAGCAATGTTCATACACAAAACGTCGAAAACCTTTTGATGCGTGTCAAACGTAAACTTCGACAGTAGTTTGGTACGCGTAAAGACTTGTTTACATCACATCTTCATGAATTTATCTGGCGTTAAACATTTAAAGAGTTTCCAATACTTTCGGCGTTTCTACCTTGTGTGCCTCGTCTGTATCCTCTGTAGTTGATAAGTAAGATTTTTCAATTATTATTTTCAATTATTTAAAAATATATTAGCACGAACAATAATTGTAGTATCCTATATTCTCTAATTGTAATAAGAAATTTGTCTAAAACAAACTAAAATTATACAATCATAAAATATAAAAATTTAAATTTCTTTACATAATTAATAATGTAATAAGTAAATATTAACAATATAAATGATAAAATAATTAAATATCAACAATAAAAGCAAAAAACAAAAATATTAAACAAAAACGTATTTAAAAATAACTACTTTGAAATTTATCTACTTTGGTTTTTATAATTATTTTAGGAACTTTTAGCCTCTGCGAGCGAGAGCGCTAAAAGCAGAAATATTAAATTATTTTACGCCACTTTAACTTGTAAGTATTACCAGTTAGCATCTAAAAGAATAGATCCAAAACTTCATTATTTTTGATTTCACATCTTTAATATTATTTATTAGAAATTTATTTCACATCTTTGATGTTATTATTCTATTATCATATTCTTCATAAAAATATGTCTCAAAAAAAAAAAACATTTTAAAATAATATAGTAAATTTTATATGCAGGATGCCATAAGTCTAAATTTCGTAATAATTTTTTTTCGTGTATCTACAATATACACGTATTTTTAACTTGAACGATGGGCCACCGTTGACCCAAAAAGTGATTTTTTTTATTAATTTTACTTTTTAAGAATCAATGTTTGCATCCTAGATCCAGCGTTGGCCCAACGGCAGTCTAAAATTATAAATATTTATAATTCAGTATAAATTGGTTGTCAAATGTTATAATTTATTGTATTTTTATGCCCAAACGTAAAATATAACATTCGGTAATAACTTAAAACAAATATTTCCTTTTAAAACGCAAGATTTGCATTTTTGGTTGGCATTATGTCGGCATATGACATTGGGCCAACATAAACTAAAACCATGCGCTCTCTGGGTTAAGTATGTTTATCCAAATGTCAAATGTAAAAATTTTGAAAAAAAATGCTGTATTTAAAGATTTGGAACATAATACCTAAAAATATTTTGCTCTCCCTAACTTTAATATGAAAACAATGAAAAAAATATTTTATGCTGTTTAAAAATTATGACAATGAAAACTTTAATTTGGGTGGTTGGAAACTTTACGCAATCATAACTTTTAAACAGTAAAAAATTGTTAAATGAAATTTTAAACCTTTCAATGAATTTAAATTTAGAAAAAAAATATATTTCTTAACTCATTTTAACTTAACATAAAAAATTAATTTACTTTAATTTTGAGTTTTTTGCAATGCTTAAATATATTATAACGAGCCATTAAAAAGTAGCTGAAACATCAAAAGTTCTGCCGGCGTTGCTGAAAATGTAGTGTTAAAATGTTATTAATACACTCAGTTTTAACAATAGATCCAGTCTTGATGTTGCTTAGGTCTACAATTTATTGGGCAATATGGAAGGTTGACTTTACTTTTCGAAAGACTTGTTATCATTCCAATATATATATGTCTGTTGCTTCTTTGTGATGGAAATGGAATACTACCTTTATAATGAGAGCACAGATACGAATCGTGTTGCAAAACATCATCGCTTATTAATGGCCATATATATTTTGCTAAAACACGTTGATCGTCACCAAAGGGTGCTTCAGTATTAACTGTACGTTTTTTACTCTTATTGATAACTAATTTCGCAATAGTAGTACCAAGATATGGTTTTTTTTTGTTTCGAAAACACCATGTTCCTCCAAGGATGTGAGTTCCATGTAGAGGGTGATCTCTCATTACATGAAACAATTTATCACTACTTAACCATTCTTTTACCGCAGCTTCTTCTCGTGGTAATAAAAGAGCGTCTATATCCCTACTGCACATTACGTCGATACTGTGATCCCCAGCTGCAAGAAAACGCCATGTCATTCCATTTATATGCGATACATTTCCGAATTCCGGCAAGAACTCTACGTTGTAGAAAAAAAGATTCTTATGAATTTTTTTATAACTATTTTGTAATGGCGTACTTAACATTTTACCATCGTGATACAATCGAACGCTCCAGTTTTTATATAAACTACTTTGGGAAGCAGATGCAGCAATCGCCTTAACGGCACTTCCGTACCTTTCCCAATTGTTTCCAAAAAGAGAGTAAGATAATATATACGATGATTCCAGAGTTTCTTGATAAAAATTAGTTTGTAAATCTAATTGTGAATCTAAATGAGTTTCTAATAAATTTATAGTTAACCTCTCTCTACTGACTGTTTTTTGTTTTAAGTTACTATTAGTATAAAGAAGTAAAAACCCCAGAGATAATAATGCTACCCGCATTTTTACAAATCTTATATTTTTCATTGCATACGATATTTCAATAGTTTTATATTTTAACATCTAACTTTGTAATTGCAACATTTTATGTTGTTTTGAACAATAAAAGATTATTTTTTTATTTTTAAATCGTTTGAATAAACAGTAACAATTAGTCATACTAACATTTATTATATTTAAAAAGCAAAACATAAATTAGTTTTTTTTTTTCTTTCTTTATTACAGTTCTATATTACAGTTTAAGTATCTTTTATAAAGTATAAGATACAAGAATATAATTAAATTACTTAAAAGCGGAAGAAATTGGGGACTCGTAGAAGAACCTTAAGTTCTCGTCGTCGAGAACCGCCAACAAATAAAATTTTAAAAACATTTTCAAAATTTTTGAAATGATTGAAATCTTATAACCTCATAAAATTATTGAAATCTTATAACCTCATAAAGCAAAAACCTTATAAAACATTGACATGAAACATGAAAATTTACTATAAAAAATAACTTTTCAAACTTACAATAAAAATAACTTTTTTAAGAATTAAAATCACAGACAAAACTTTTGCAAAAAAGAAAAAAAGGGTTTTATTATAAATAAAAATATTCCTTTATATTATAGACTCAACGATAAAAACATCATTAAAATAATTTGATACATCTATAAATTCTTTAATTCATAGAGGGTAAATTAAAACAAAAAATTGAGAATTGTTAAAAGCTATTAAAAGTATATTAATTATATCATCAATCGTATAAACGAATTCTTTAAGCATTTATTTAAATGGATATGTATTATTAAATAAAGTTGTTTAAAAAGTTTATTCAAACTACGTTGTTCTATGAAAATTGTCGGCTAAAATCAATGCAAAAATTGCATTCGTTTTATTCAAACTTGTGTAAAAAAAGGGCTTCTTCCTAAAATTATAATTGCGTAAAATTTTATTTTTATCTTTTGACAAATATAAGTCATAAAAAGAAACCTGGGACAAATTAATTTTACATTTAAACATAAAACAAAGAATATAAAAATTTTAAAGCTCATTTATATTAAAAACTTTTATTTCAAGTTATAAAGGCTAAATGGAATAATTAAACGGTCTTTAAAATATATAAGACGTGCTACATGCTTCTGTTGGCAATTAAGAGATTTATATTTACGCCATCTATGAGCAGAATTTAAGCACTTACAAAAAGGTATAAAAATCGTATGCTTGCTTGCGCTGGCGGCAGGAGGAAAATCATTATTTTGATTGCAATATAAACAATACTTATAATACAAATATAATTTAATAATACAAATACAATTTAATTTTAGAAATAGCCATGCGTATTTCTGCGGAATCTGAAAGAACAATTTATGTCATAAATACTACGTCAATTCATTACTGTTGAGAATAAATGTATAATTAAACCAGAAAAAGATTAATGGAATATATATAGAATTGATTTCACACAGTGAGTTTATCAACACTTATTATAATATGTTAGATTACTAAAAAAGTAAAAATGCATTGGAAATAATTTTTTGCAGCCATAAATGAAATACTTTAAGCGTTAATTTAAAACTATTCTCACTGTGAAATTTAAATTGTTTACAAACTTATTTTAATTTTTAAAACGTACTTTTCCATACTTAAAGTATGTGTTTCGCACTTGTCGTATTTATTGTTGACACTTGTCGTAAATTCTAAAAACTTTTTTAAATTTAAAAAACTGCTTAAGTTTAAAACTAGAGATGGGAGTCGAACCCTTTTTTTAAAGTTCGGGTCCGGTTCGGTTATATCTAATGTTCGAGTTCGGTTCAGTTCGGTCTTAAGCACAGTTCGGGTTCGGTTCGGTTCGGTATCAACACAACTGTTTTTTTATTAGTTACAAAGCTTTACATCCACAATGATAAAACACAAATAAATTAAAGTAATATTAAGTAGTTAAAGCATTGCAAATAACTTGAATAATAATAATTTGCAAAGCTTTTATACTGCAACTTCAAAAGTTCAAAAAACAATGCAGTTGCTAATAGCTGCAGTTAAAGTGCACAAAACATTAAAGCAGTAACTTTCTGAACACAGATAACGGTAGCCTAAGTAGCCTACTGTCAGTCTAGTAATCAGGGCTGCATGTTGTATTTAAGAAATATCAGTATTTCCAATGTTTCTGGGTTTAGGCGAGCCCTGCGCTCACTCATCGTCACCCCACACACTGAAAACACTCTTTCACTGGCAGTACTTGTAGCAGGAATAGCCAACAACTTTCTACCAATCAATGCCATCGTCGGAAGCTTATGTTCACGGTCATTGTCTTTCCAGAATTGCAATGCATCACACGCTGTCACGGGCAGTGCCAAGTATTTGTCAAGTTCATGTCTTGTGTCATTACTGTCGGCGTTAGACACCCAGTAAACATTTGGACGTCCACTAGACGTACAATGGACGTCCGTTTTGGACGAACGGACGTCTGTTTTGGACGTCCTTAGACGTCTAAATTAAGTCCAAATGCAACATGTTTCGTCCGTCCATTTTAGACCTTAATGGACGTCTGTTTCAGATTTAAATTGGATGAATACTTTAGGTCTACGGACGTTTACAAGACGTCCATATTAAAGAAAAAGAAACGTTAACGCCTTTAAAAACCCTTACATTGCAACACGCAATAAATAAGAGTAATTTGGTTGTGGTATAGGGAAAAAGGAATGTTTTTGACAAAAAAGAAGATACAAGTAAACAGAATTCAATTTATCGATAGATCATATTTTACAAGAAAGGCATAAATTTTTCTTATAGTACGATACTCATGTTAAATAGTTGCAATTTTTTGGACGATTTCGAGGTTGCACGTTTCATAAGATCGCCAACTAGTCCTTCGATATTGCGCGCTTCCAAACCACCTTTGTCATATATAACTGCATCTAAAAGGAAAGTCATAATTACCTTAAATAATGTGTGTATATATATATATATATATATATATATATATATATATATATATATATATATATATATATATATATATATATATATATATATATACATATATATATATGTAAATATATATATATAAAGGGTGTTAGGAAGCCCAATGGCGCCGCCTATAACGCGGAATTTCCAGCAGGTTTTGTGGCTAACGCCCTGATATATATATATATATATATATATATATATATATATATATATATATATATTATATATATATATATATATATATATATATATATATATATATATATAAATATATATATATATATTTATATATATACATACATATGTACACACACACACATATATATTTAAATAAATATATATAATAACATTTGTAGAATATTTTTAATAAATGCTTAAAAATTAAGGATGAAATGGGACAAAAACTTACTCTTTAAACATTTATAAAGTAATGTAGTTAGAAATTTCCGCTTTCCTTTTAACCCATCTTTGCTGAAACAATTTTGCACGCTGCGCTCTAATATACAATCTAGCACGTTCTTAATAGTTCTCCGCGGAGTTGGTCCACCCACACTTCTAATCTGACGAATCTATACACAAAAGTAAAAAATAAACAATTATATAAAAGTGTGTGTAATATTTACATTAATTTTTCCACACTTGTGTGGTTTGGATAGTTCTTCATAATGACATATAAATACCATTATGAAAGAGTTGAAGCAATGTTTTATAACCGGATGCTCTTACTGACGTTAACATGAAGCAAAGTGCACTTGATTACATGTCACCAGCAGCAGGATAACCTTACTTAACGTAAGGATAACCTGAGATTACAACCGGAAAAAAAAACTATCCATTATGACACAAGTTACAAAGGTGCCTAAAGAAAACGCTATATAGCAAAAATTATTTAAAAACAAAAAACAGTAATTTAAGGATCTATTAAAAGGAACTTCAAATATACCTTCTGCAACCTTGCTACTTTACTTAAGTTTAACGTATTTTCCTGTTCACCAAACTTCTCTAACGAGTCAATAGGCTTTATAATTGCATCTGCTTCAATTGTGTCATTTGATACTCCCACTACACTTACAAAATTGCTTTCTAATAGATCTAAGCAGTCGATAATCTTTTTTTGATTTTGCTTGATCAGCGTAAATTCATTTGTCAACTCTTTAAAAATTGCATACTGAAATTCTAATAATCATATAAAAAAAAAAATTTAATTATTGCATACTATTATTGAAAACTTTAACTTTTTTCATATACTAAATCATAAATTTTATAATGGAATATGTTTTTAAAGGTACGTGTTTTATTTTTAATGTAATAAAACAAGCACACAAATAATAGTATGTACACAATTTTAGATTGTATAATGCCTTTTATTGTCAGAATGAACAGGGTATTAAAACGAGCAATAAATATGTCACATAAAAATAATGTATTACAACTAAATAAAAAGACTTATTGGTAATTTTTAACTTGCGTTTATTTGACATTTCTTTAAATGAGGAACCGCCATCACCCACTTTTGAAGGCTTCTCAAACAAATTTGTGGTTTTACAAGAATGATCTTGTTTGAACAATGATGCAATATTTAATTTCGAAGACGTTGTAGGCGTTTCCAAAATATCACTAGGTGTAAAACGTTGCGAAGATTTAGGAGAAGATTTAGGACTGGACGCGAAATCTATCACTGGACTTGCAGCTCGTTTATTCATTTTAATTTTTTGTATTGCTAAATAACAAATAATTCATGTTTAAAAAGATGTACTTTTATGTTCTGGAAAACATTTATTTAAACATTTCAAAAGGTTAAAATGATTACATAAATTTTCAGCCTCATCTTCAGTTTGAAAATGTAACATCTGGTTACATGTTTCTAATGTTCCAGAATCTAATATATACTCAACAAACTCAAATTCCTGCCATCCTGGTTCTGGTACAGCCCATTCTGCAATATACATACCAACTGTCTTGTACCCTTTTGGGGGGAAATAAACAATAGAACTACCCGAGTCAACCCAGTGAGCTGGAACTACTGTTTTGGTTGGTTGATTTTTTTCAATTATCACAATAGTGCTGAATAGTCTAAACAAAAAATTTTCTATTTATTAAAATTTTTATAGAATTAGTATGTTAGGTTTCTACCACAGCTCAAAACACAATTTCAAAACAATATAATCCATTTTTAAAAAATTAATTTTATAAAAACATGCAGCTCAGAACTATTATGAAATGTCAAAACAGCATCACACTCCAAATTTATGTATTTTTACTTGGGGTTAGTGATTTAACAAACTGTTAGAGCTGAAAAAACAGCTCCGAAAACTATAACTTAAGAACTGAGATATTAAATCAGCTATGAACACAAATAAACAAATTTATTATCATTTAAAATTTGCACAATTTAATAAAGGGATAACAACTCGATCATCTTCATGCATCAAACAAACACATTTTCTTAATACAATGTCTACATCATCTATTTTCTCCAAAGGATGTTTATCTTTTTTTATGACGAATATGTTTAGTTTATTAGAATCAATAAAATCTGTGAAAAAATTATCTAGCTCAGCCTTTTTAAAGGCATTGTAAACCAATCTACCATTTGGTAAAATTTCTTTTATAAAGCAGACATAATTTTTGCTAAGAAACCAAGAGTTTTTAGCACAATCAAGTTTTGTTATATGAGTAGAATTTTCTTGTAATGTTCCCTTCAACTCATCAAGTCTTTTTATAATTTCTTTTAATGGATTTCTTTTACCACGCACTAGACGCTTTATAGTTTGCAAATAATTTTCAAATCGAAAACAAGAATAAGCATCAAGAGGCAATTGAAAATATTCAACATCATCACGAAAATGTTTCAGATTATGAATACAGTAAACAGTGAAGGTATTACCATAATGTTCATGGGCATTGCTTACAAAATAGTTCATTAATTCACGTGCTGAATTTAAATAAGTCTGCCTCAAATTTATATTCTCTTCGCATAGCATACGAATGGCAAGCACTAAACTTAAGAAATGCTTGTATGTTTTAGGATTTATAACATTCTTAAGAACAACAATACCAGTATATAAAAGAAATGTCCTAAGTTCAGTTGCCTTCCAACGATTAACCTCAGTCAATTCACGAGGCTGTCTTACAAACTCTGAAGGTAGCTTTCCCTTCATTTGACTTAGACGAATAGAAATTTTTATTAAGTTTGCAGCAGATAATCTTCCTGAATAAATACGTGGATATGAGCCTTTGAAATAATATAAAATACGACGCACTGCACCTAAACAAACCAGATGCATATAATCTAATGGAAATTGTCTAACAAGATCTAAACTATGTATTTCATACAATGGCGTTATATTGTGATGATGACACCTGTTATCATTATTTCTTTCAGAATATTGACCAGTCCTTAGCTCATTATCAGTTCGTGAAGAAATTAAATTAGGATTTGTTGTATCATATACTATCCGACCCTGAACTGGGACCCCATAATCATCACAACGCTCACATGCATTGTAACCACTGTGTTGCACAGTTCCCTTTAAAAGACTTCGAGCCGGTGAGTCACATGGAATTGCAAATATTATAAAACTTATGTGGAAAGTTTTATATTATAGAAATAATATAAAACTTTCCACATAAACTAACAGTTTTATTATGAAATTCCTGAAGTTCTTTTGAAAAATCATGCAGAAAATTAATTGCAGTTGGCTTTTCATGCCCACCATACAACGCAATTGTAAACGGATTGAAGGTAGAAAATTGGGATGTTATTAACCATAACTGGTATCCAGATGACTTGAAAATTGGAAGACCATCTACATTAAACAAAAGTTTAATTTCTTAATCAGCACAAATATTATTCTTTAATATATATTCAAGACCTTTTCTTATACCGAGGTAGTAATATTCTCCAGCATTTAATTCAATGGTTTGAACTTTATCTAATGTGCCCAAGATGGTTCGTGAGTCTTTTGGTAGTTGATGACCATGAGATCTTAAAATCTTTAACAAATCATTGACACAAGCTTGTGTGCATTGGTGTTGCAGAGCCCAAATACGAATGTGTTCAGACAATAAATGGTCATAACTGGCATCATTAAAAGTAGAGAACTGGCATTCAATAGAAGTATCATAATCAACAGTATCATTACTTAAAGGAAAATCTATTGTCTCAGACAAGCAATTGTTATCATGAAATTCAGCAGAATTATTTTCTGAAAACAAGTCATGACTAGATTCACTATCTGATCGATGCTCAGGAAATAACTGTGAATATTTTAAAGAATAATTTTCGTTTAACTCATTGTTTGTATCACTTAAGTGCTCCTCAACCCACTCATCTTCATCAACAGATTGTGAGATTGCAAAAACATGTTTTCTGATGTTTCGCCAATAAGTAGTTTGCTCGCTTAAACAAAATAATAACTATTTGATTATAAAATTAGAGAAGGAACGTTGAGTATACCCTATTTGAAAGGTTTTAATCTAAATAAAGACTCTTGATCATATTTTAAAGCAGTTAAACAATAAACGTATAAAATAAATGCAAGGAAATATAACATAGTTAGGTACTTTAATATCGGCCGTAACTTTTCGTCGGAAATTGCACTTGGTTTTTCATATACTTAGATAAACCCGATTTTTAGTCATCTTTGGATAGTGTGTTTTTTTAAAACCAGACTGCTCTTTAAATTCTCTAGATTTTAAAATAGGCTCGTTTGTATTTCAACATAGAATACTTAATCTTTTTATAAATTACTTGGAAATCCTTCATCCAGTGTGTTGTTAGTGAAAAATTTGATTTTCAAAACAAGGTAAGTTTTTATTTTCGAAATTTTTTGCTTTTTGTGCTAGATAGTCATTTTTTTATTAAATTTGCATAAGGATGTATGTATCTAATTTACTTTTGCGTATTTTTTATGTAAATAAATTACCCAATTTTAAAAATAAATGCTTCCCAACGAACTTACCCACAAGTAACCGGTTATTAATACCGATAATGGGCATTTGTGGTGTTGCACAATCCAATTTAGAATAAATACAAGTTTCAACACAAGTTTCTTAAACTACTATTGTTATTTTTTTTAAATATGGTTGAATTCTAATTTCATAAAATTTGACATTTTTTTTACTTAGTTATAATGATTATAAAGTGTACTAAATTGTGCCTAGCTTAAATGGCATAATAATTAATAAATCAATAATAATATAATTGAAATAGCTATGTCTTATTTATCGTAGATTAGTTGCTAATCTACGATAAATAAGATTTATTTAAAAATTAATACTTAGTAGTTTTTCTTTGTTTTTATTACGTTGCCTTGTTAATTATTAAATATATAAATCCCTTTTTTTTTATTTCAGTTTTTTACAATAACTTGTTTTTGTGACATGGAGAAAATAATTAAAAAGGCAAAAGACTTTGAAGATCTTCTTGGTTCCCACAAGTATAAAATACTTTCAAATGGTTTTGTGTACAATGTTTTTTTAAAACAGAACAGAAATGCTACAGAAACAGCTAAATATTTAATTCAGCAATTTAGTAAAAGTGAATGTAAAGTTTCATCATTAACACTATCAATTCTGAGAGTTAACGAAAAAATCCAGTTTTTTAAAAGACACATACATTATAGCTGGGATAGGATAGTTGTTTTTTTAAGTGAAGACTTCAAGTTTCCGCTAGCCAGGGCATCACTTCTCCCTGTTCAGCCAAAGACACCTCCTTCTGTGTCTCTATTAAAGACAAGGATTAACAGAGAATGTCATTCCTGTGAAAAAAGGAAACTTTATAATAAAGCCTTACTTACTCAAAACAAAAAGCTTAGGACAGTGATCAAAACAGTAAAAAAAGAGAAAACAACAATCAATAAGACTTTTCAAGTTAAGAGAGTAAACCAACTAATTAAAAGAACCTCACGCCGGATCTCAAAATATCAGTTAAAGGCCCAAAAATATGAAGCTGATGTTATATCTTTAACAAAATCCTTGAAAAAGTTGAACCTCAAATGCAAAAGTTTGGTTAAAGAAAATAAAAGTTGTAAGAAGAAGATCCTGACATTAGAATTTACTATTTTAGATTTAGAAAAAAAACTTAGAGTTCAAGACTTAGCATTGAAAGAAAGTGATATTACCATAGACCAGCTAAACTGCGACATCAATCAAATTGAAAAGGGTTCAATTTTTACAAAAGAAAAGAAAAGTTTCAATGCCTCATTGCGTCTAGTTGTTTACCATTGTCTTGAAAGCAACGTGCCTGTAGATGCCATACCTAAAGTGATCATGTCATGTGCAAGTCTTGGTAACGTGAATTTGAAGCCTCAAGATCTCCCCAATCTGTCAACGATTGCGCAGATGTCCAGAGAAATGGGAGTAATTGCTCTGCTACAAGTGGCAGAAACAATAATAAATGCTGATGTTGTGACATTAGCATTTGATGCAACAACAATTAAGGGCATTCACATAAATCAAATTCATTTTGCTACTAAGCAACAAATCCTTACAGCCAGCATCACTGAATTACCAGGAGGCAAGGCAGAGGACTATGTAAAACACATTACTGATACCATTGAGGATTTAGCCAACACATATGCAGCATATTATAAATTAGAGATTGCTGATGTAAGGAAAAAACTAATGGGCAAAATAATGTCAACGTTGACAGACAGGGCCTCGGTTAACCATGCAGCAGTTGTGAAGCTAAACAGCATACTTGAAAAAGAGCTGTTAGAGTTAAACTGTCATCTGCATCCACTTGATGGAATAGCCAGTGAGACCAGGAAAGCACTTCAAAAGCTGAATGATACAATACCCAGTACCACTTATGGGTCAGATTGCAGAGCTGCAAATCTTTTGTACAGCATTTCAAAGTTAAGGTCAATGTTTGAATTATGTATTTGATCCAAATAATGTAAACAAACTGCATATTGTTACTTTTTTTATAAAATCAGAGTTTAATTGCTTGCTATATTTTAAATCTGCATTATTGTATTTCAGATACAAGGCCAAAAGAGATCCGCATGGTTTTAAATCCTTTCTCAAGCAAAGTGGATTATCTTGCAGTACTTTTCCAAGGTATGTTGGCAACCGATTGCACATACTGTTTTGTTCAGCTGGCATTGTATACAGGTACTGACAATTGGTATTTAACTATCTAGTCCATGCATTTGATTTTCCAATAGCAAATGCATAATTTGTTTTATTCTGTTTTTAGGCACAGACAAATACTAGTCAACTATCTGGAGAAGTACTGCAACAACACGACTTTACTGAGGACAGCTCTACTAAGAGATTTCAAGAATGAGGAGATAATGATCCATCTACAAGCCCTTGGACTCTGGGGCAAATTCTTAACTGGACCTTGGATGGCCCTTTTTTATGCAGAGGAAAAATAAAGAAACCATTTTGAATTGGTATGCAATTTTTTTTATTCTTACAATGTAACTTAAACATTTAAAGCATGTATTAATTTATGATCTAAAAAAATAACTTCTAATAAAAAATAACTCCTTTTTAGGCTGAGTATCTCAAATCTGCAATTAAGGTTGTGGAAATACTTTGTAATGAGCCGGAATTTCTATTGTCGTCACAGTTAGATGCATTTGGTCGCCCACTGATTTCTGATGAGACATTGGTTACATTACGCATTATTGAAGGGAAGTATTTGGAGCAATTGCTTTCTGTTTTAAAAATAATAGCTAATGCTACAGTGACAGTTTTAAAAAGACAGCTGTCAAGGTAATTGACTGGTGAACTCTCTACATCGAGCCAGTTCATGCAAGATAAGGCAGTTAGTGCCCCTATTAATAATATTTGGGCTGAGAAAACCCTTGGCATGATAGACTTTTTTACTCGCAGGGCGCCTAATGCTGAAACTTCATTTTTAGATGGCAAGACAAAGGTGAAGGTGAACAAATCTCTGGACTGGCTGTGTAATAATACAAAAAAAGAGCAAGAAAAAATTGTTAAATTTTGTATATCTAGGGGGGCAGTTTCAAGAAAACAAAGTAAAGAGAGAAGGTTGAGAGGAGAAGAGTTAGCAAAGTTACGGTTAAAAGAAAAAGGTCAGAAAAGAGAAATGGAACAGAGAAATAGATTAGCTAGAGATATAAAAAAACTTATTTTAGAAAATAGTTTAGATATTGTACATAATTCCATTTTCTCTTCACTCTCAGAATACCAAAGAGTCAAAGTATTAGAAATGTTAAATGAGGATCCAGTTAAAATTGAAGGAGCTAGAGTTGAACATTTATGGAATGAGGAGGGGAATGAAGTAGCTTATAAGGGAAGAATAGTTATGAAGTTACCACCAGTTACTGGAAAAGTTGTTAGTTTTATAATTGCATATTGGAAAGAGGATGAAGAAGAAGATGATGCAGAAGACTTTAAAATACCAGTAGATAGTCTCTTGGCTGACGTTGCTCTTGGTGATTTAGTTTTCTATTGATTCAGGTTCTACATTTAGTTACCGGTATTTAAATATTAGACAAATGTTTACAATAGTATTTTATTTTAGTTATGCATTTTAATTTTTTTGTTCTTTTGAACGTATCATTTTTTATGATTAATTGTGTTTAACTTTATGTTGTTGTCAATTTTACTCCATTTTAAAAGATTTTCAATATTATATTGATAATTAATATTTATATGAGCCTCCTTTCAGCAGACTAGTAATTTGTACCTTAAACATAAAGTTAATGTAATGAGTCATATACCTTAGAAAAATAAGTCTTCTTTGCACTTAGTTTGTGAACTATTAATTTTTAAATTGCATCCTTGTCAAAATTCACCCCCACTCCACTTTGTTTTTTGTATCTGATAAGATGAAAATAAGCTATTTGATCCATAAAAAATTTAATAAATTAAAGATCTAATAATGATGAATCACTGTTTTAAATTTTATTACATTATCTCAGTCGGTTTTTTACTTATGCAGTTTTTAGTGCCAGTAACGCAAAATATTGGTCACGGTTTTTCTTAATTTTCTATAGCAGAAATTACCACTTTTACACGCGGAAAAAAAATCATAACTTTCGTCATAGTTAACATAGACAGGCAAATTAGGCGTCATTGGATAGCTCTCATTAAGCTCTATGTAACAGCATAAGTTTTGTAATTGTATTATTATATTGAATTTTTTATCAAAGTACCTAACATAGTTTATGTTTATGTCAATCAATCAATATTTTAGACACTTTAATAACTGCATATATATATATATATATATATATATATATATATATATATATATATGTGTGTGTGTGTGTGTATATATATGCAGTTATTAAAGTGTCTAAAATATTGATTGTCATATGTTATGTCATATATTATATGACATATAATATATATATATACAAAAGTGAGAGAATTTACTAACAATTACAAACTGATGATGCGTAAAGGTCTACTGTCATAGTCTATGACAGTAGACCTTTACGCATCATTTTTTTAGTTTTTTCTTTAGTTCTTTCTTTATGACATATAAATAACTAGAAATAAAAATAAAAATTGTATATAAATTCTAAAATAGCAGGTATAAAAGAGATTGCTTAAAAGTAAATATAGTTATTGTTTTAACAAGGAA
Source organism: Hydra vulgaris (assembly GCF_038396675.1). Taxonomy (NCBI): domain Eukaryota; kingdom Metazoa; phylum Cnidaria; class Hydrozoa; order Anthoathecata; family Hydridae; genus Hydra; species Hydra vulgaris. Next base: position 48,468,483 of record NC_088923.1, on the reverse strand, counting down.
AAAAGCTATTGTCTAGAATCTTTCTTAAGCAACACAACTCTAAGATATTTATTATCAACCATTAAATTACTTATATAATTTACTATTATTCAAGTGAAATATTATAAAATCATTTAAAACATATTACTAGCTTTTGACTTAAAGCTAAGACTCATAGCTTTATAAACCTCTATTTATAAATACATATTATGATAATGACCTTATTCTCATAGTACGAAAAATTAAGGTTTATAATCTGGCTAATAAATCTAGCAAGCTTTGAACCTTATAAATAGTGTTGACCTATCTGTGGGATCTTTTTTCAGGCTTTTTTTTAATTCTTTTTTCAGAACTCTTTGATTCCATTTCGAATGATTTAAAAGAATTTAAATTTAAATCAAACAGATTAACAAGATTAACACGAGTTGAAAGTATAGCTAAGCACGTCGATAAAATAGCTTCGGTAAGCCCATGCGCATTAAAATCAAAACTTAATTCCTTCGGACGTCTATGGACGTCCACGGATGTCTAATTACGAGAATGCAATGGATCAAGTAGAATTTAGACTAAGTTGGACGTCTAAGCACGCCACGGACGATTGGACCAGTTTTGCACGTCCTAGGACGTCTAGCAGACGTCCAATGTTTACTGGGACAATGGAGTGGCAACTGTTTTTAAGTCTGCCAGCAAATCATACGATTCAAGATCTGCTTTATTCTTCTTTGCAGGAGGCAGCTGATCTGAATGACTGCATTCACTTAAGCTGTCTATATCTGTATTGCCTGAGTCCTTTCGTATCACCTGATTTGGTGAAGAAAAAATAATTTTGTCCACCATACTACGCATTTCTGAATAAACAAAATTGCGATCGTCTGTATTGACAAAAGACAAGTATTTGTAAGAAGGAACAATAAGTGTTGATAGCTTGTGCAAAGGATGAATAACATATTTTTCATTCAAACTGGAGAGAAAAACTGCCTTCAAATCACGCATACTGTCACTGTCTGAACCATTGATCTTACAGACTGATCGAAGATAAAAAAGCATTGGCCATACATCAGGGGACGTCGGCACATTGTCATGTGACAATTGTACAGTAGCCTTGTGAAAGAGATGCAAAAATTCTACGACGTCATGCAACAATTTTTTATTAACGTTGTTCAGTTGCTCAAGTTTGTCAAACTGCTTTGAATCAGCAAGAATTGACTTGACATGATCTAACTGGCATGACAGTGATTGCAAAAGAAAAAATTGACTGTTCCAACGAGTCGCAACATCCTGTTTGAGAGTGTGATTTAGTTTCTGGTTTTTCCCACTATGTTTAAAGTAGCCCACCATTTCCTTTGAAGTCTTGATCATTTCATGAACTAAATTAGCACCAGGGGATTTCAAAGCTTTTTTAACAGCTAAATTAAGATTATGACCTGCACAACTAAGTCTAACATCGTTACGATAAGCCGACTTCATATTACTCCCATTATCAGTCACAAATACTAAATTGTCACTTTTTATAGTCTGAGGGAAAAGTTTTTTAAGTATTTCAGTTGTCTTTGCTTTTACGGCAATGCCAGTCTTAGACTCACTAAACTCAAACAATCCAACACACTTACTTATAAGGCAATAACTGCTGTTAATGTAATGTGCTGTAAAAGTTTGATAAGAGTATTTTAGAATGTCATCGGTCCAGTGATCAGTTGTTATTGCGATATGAGTAACCCCATCAAGTTCGTCTGTCAGCTTTCGAACACATTCGTTGTAGAACTTTGGTAGTAGAGTCTTAGACAGCGTTGTTCGATCACACATAATATCCTCAAGTTTCACTGATCCATACTTCGATCCAATATCAATCATTGTTTGAGCAAAGTGACAGAACCCATCATCCTGAACACACGAGAATGGCTGAATGTCTTTTGCAATCATGTAAAGGGCTGCACGTTGAGCATATTCACAAATGTGTTTAGGAACCTGTAAAGTATAAAGCAATAAACAATAGACATTAAACACATAGCAATACATAATGGCCTTTTTTTTTGTACTACAAAAAACATTGTATTTCTAAAATATTGCTAACAACTTGTAACAAATATATTTTGCTATCAATGGTAGCAAGTGAAAAGTTAAAACAGTAAATAGGAAAAAGCAAGATCCGCAAACTATATTTATTAACCTCTGTCTTTTTAGGTAAAAAGCTTGTCATTTTTAATTGTCTAGGTTCTGAACTGATCTTATTGATGTGTGATGTATTATGTCTTTGTAAAGTTGTAGTACGACCAATTGGCACTGACAACCATAATCCACACTGCTTACAAACGGCAAACTCCTTGACAACCTGTTGATCATAACATGATTACTCACAGTTATACAAAAATCAAATAAAGTGTATTATAACTAAGGTCAATTGACTCTATTTAGCATTTGATATTCAATTAATTATCAAACCTGAATGCTGCTCAGTTTGGCATTGTGTGCAATATGCAAGCCTGAGAGATGCAGGTGATTATTGATTTATTGAAATATTTATAAAACTAAATAATTTTATATGCAGTAAGTATAGCTACAAACCTCATCCCCAACTTCAACGCAACGGAAGCGTGTCCGTTCACTCTTTGTCCATGATGCAGGTACTGAACGAGCCTTGTTACTGGTATTGATGCAGGTACTAAGCGAGCCTTGTCTGTTATCAATTTCTCCAACACTTTTTCAGTCCATTTACGAGTTAATTTACTGTTACTCATTATTACTACAATATTATGTAATTATTGCAATCATTAATTACTAAAATATGAATAAAAACTCAGAACATTAACAACACCTCAATATTGCAAATGTTTAGAAACAACATTTCCATTTTGGTTGGTAATGTTATGAATTAAAGACTTATCGCGAGGTTAGAATTATTTTGTTCTATTTCCCATTTTAAACGTTGGGAGAAAATTTTTCATTTTTTTCTAAAAGTAAAAATTACTTAAAATTTTAGCTAGTTTTTAAAGAAATAATAACTTATGCTTTAAATAATTTTGATTTAAACAAATTATTTAGAAGAAATTTAAAAATTAAAATATATTTTAAAAGTAATTATTAATTACTAAAATTACTAACTCATTTTCTTCCAACACTTAATATGAGAGATAGAACAAAATAATTCTAAACTCGTGGTATGTTATACATTAGGTAATGAATTATGTTATGTATGTTACACATTAGGTAATGTAGCATGTTATGTATTGTAGTGATGTGCGAATTGCAAAATTTTCACTTTTTCAAGCCTCTATTTAGCTTGGTTAGGGCAAGAACAGTTGGTTTGATTCGGTTCGTTCACAACAGTTTTAAAGTTCGGGTTCGGTTCGGTTTAGTAACAACTAAAGTTCGGGTTCGGTTCGGTTCTGTCGTAGATAAGGTTCTAGTTCGGTTCGTTCGGTTCGGGTTCGGTTCGTTTCCCATCTCTATTTAAAACCCAGCAAACAAACGACGTCGCATCAACGTCTAAGCATGATTGAAATTTTTAACGTTGAAACTTTCAACGTCGTTTCCTCGTTAATTTAGTAAAGTAACGTTGCAAAATACGACGTCGTTTCGACGTCTTAGTTATGTTAAAAGTTTAACGTCGGAATTTTAAACGTCACTTCCACGTTGATTTATAGTTGATAAACTAACATGATTATTCAACGTTGAAACGACGTTTTTAATTTCAGTTTGATATCGAGGCAGATTATTATAAGGTATTTTAAAAATAATAATGGCGAAATATGCTTTTTTTTATTGTATTTTATTTAAAAGTTAATATTTAAAAATTATTCATAACTATATATTATTAATATATTGGTAATATTTAAAAATTATTCATAACTATATATAATGTTTTACTTGAAATTCGCAAATAGCTATTTACAAGTTATCTGAAGTATATTTTAGATTTATGGATAACAATTAATTTAAATTTTTTTTGGTTTATAATTTCATTATTTGTTTTACTTGCAGAAAGTTGCAATGCCTAAATGCAATTTTAATATTATTAGTAATAATTATTAAAAAGAATCCGTGTTTTTTTATGTAAGATTGTTTTACACATCTTTAATTACAAACATACATATTTTTAAGAGTACTCGAATTAATATTAATATTTACACATACACACACATGCACACGCTCACACACACACACACACACACACACACACACACACACACATATATATATATGTATATGTATATATATATATATATATATATATATATATATATATATATATATATATATATTCATATATATATATATATATTCATATATATATATATATATATATATATATATATATATATATATATATATATATATATATATATATATATATATATATATATATATATATATATATATGTAAATAATGTTAGTGTATTTTACAAATGGAGTGCTCAATGTTCTTAAAGAACAGAGCAATAATAAATTAGTAAAAAAACACTTATCTAACTTTTATCTTCTACTTTAAGTTTCACTATTGCTGGATCATCAGGAAGAGTTCCTCCTGATGATCCAGCAATGGTGAAAATCATACTCTTCCTGATGATCCAGCAATGGTGAAACTTAAAGTAGAAGATAAAAATTAGATAAGTGTTTTTTACTAATTTATATATATATATATATATATATATATATATATATATATATATATATATATGTATATATATATATATATATATATATATATATATATATATAAATAGAGATTTTTATTAATGAGTAAAATTGAAGGAAGGTTTGGTGGAGTTGTTTTGTGTTAATAAGCGTTGAAGCTTTAAAAGTTGAATTTGTTAGTGTGAGTGTGTCACATCTGTGGTAAACATTTATAGAGTATATAAATTTATTTTTTATTAGCAATAATTTTAATTACTAGCTATTACCTGGACATGTTTACTCCAAGGGGAACAGAGTCCTAGCCTCAAAACATAGCACCCCTTTTAGGCTTTTCCCTTTAATCTGTCACGTCTGTGGATGTTACATCTGTGGAATACAGGAAGCAATAGACATGAAACCAAATAACAATTTTACTTGTATATGGATTTTTTAATGTCTATTTATACTATTTGATAATGTCTATTTATACTATAGTAGAACAGGCTAGACAACAAATAACAATTTTACTTGTATATGGATTTTTTAATGTCTATTTATACTATTTTTAATATTTTAAAACTTTGCTCATTTAGCCAATTAATTATTAGAGAAAAGATAAATGTTTCTAGCCTGATAGATTACAAAGATGGGAAAGATAGAAAAAACTAGAGAATTAAAAAAACTAAGTATGAGAAAGGCGAGGGAGAAGATGAAAGTTGAAAACCCAGAAAAGTATGAAGAACAAAAACAAAAAGATAGAGAAAGAAAAAAAGCAACACGGAAGAAAATTCATGAACTTTCAGAAAGGGATAAAAGATCAGTAAGAAAAGGTTGGAAGGAAAGGACCAAAAGAAGTCGGGAAATGAAAAAGAAAAGACAACAACTAATTAAATATTTGTCAACACCACCTGAAAGTCCAATTGTAAATATTCCTATCGACAATGAACTAGACTTCAATGTACTTCCTGGTCCCAGTCAAGAATCTAGTTCCAGAAAAAGCAGCGGGCTAAAAATTCGTAGAAAGTATAGAGATGGGTTAAAGAAAAAAATCCAAAAATTAGAAGAAAAAAACAAATTGTTAAAGCAAAGAGGTGATAAATACAAACAAAACTTCCACAGTCTGCAGTCTGCAAAAGATAAGACTCCTCAAAAGGTGGTTAAAAAAATGACTAGTGGTACAAAATGCTCAAAGGAAGTAAAGAGAAGCTTGCTTTTTAGCAAAGTGTTAAAGACACAAATACAATCAAATTTTTCTACTGAAAGATGTATTAAAAAAAAAAAGGTTTTTGCCAGGGTATTAAGCGGAAAGATAATAAAGAAGTACAGACTTCAAAGAAGCTTTAACAATCTTACTTCTAGGTATATCTTACCACGCAATCCATATCATACACATCAACTCTCAAATATACTGAAACAACGAAAACTTAAGATGGAAGTACAAAACTTTTTAGAAAAAGATAGTTCTAGTAGACTTAAAAATGCTGGGAAAAAAGAAACAATAACAAGAAACAAATTGAAAAATTGAATGATACAATATTAAATTTGTATAATGACTTTAAACAAACAAACGAGTTCAATTCAACATCTTATAGCACATTTTGTAAATTAAGACCCTTTTGGGTAGTTCAACCAGACTTCCGTAAACGAGATACTTGTCTTTGTATTGACCATGAGAATTTTGCTTTGGTTCTTGAAAAGTTGTATACTTTAAAGATATTGGCATATAAATATCCCACTGACTTACTAAAAAGTATAACATGTGATGGCGAGCTGAGAGAATTGTGCCTAGAAAGAAAATGTAGAGTATGCTGTTTAAACAAAAAAATAGTTTGTAAAGATTTGAGAATGAACAAGCAACTTTTCCCCAATGGTCTTAAAAAAGAGTTGAAGTTTTGGTAAAAGGTAAAATGAAGACATGTTTCAAAACTGTAAAAGAAGAGTTAACATTAACTAAAAAACAGCTGTTTCTACTTTTTATTAATAACCTTTGGAAAAGTTTATGAGGCATGTATGCAATATAAAACACCAGTACAAAGCTACATCAGAAATAAAAAATAACTTGGGGCCTAGGGATATTTTAATTCATTGTGATTTTTCAGAAAATTACAATTGCAAATACTCAAAAGAAATTCAATCGCTCCATTTTGGTGGATCAAGAAACCAAGTGTCAATCCATACAGTTGTGGTGTGCTATTACAGTATTTCTGAAAACAAAATAAAGGCCAAATCTTACTGTACATTTTCAGATAACAGGCTTTGCTGGGATTTCAGAGTTTCATTGTTCAGATAACACGACTTTGTTGGGATTTGTGCACATTTAAAGCCTGTTATTAATGACTTGAAAGAAAAGCTGCTTATCATTGAAACAGTTCATTTTCTTAGCTATAGTACTTCTCAACAGTACCGAAACAAGTCTATGTTATGGACAAGGGAAAGATATTCCTGATATTAATTGTTTGGTTGAAGAAATAAAAGAAAAGTGTCCAAGTATAACCATCTATACTATTAAAAAAACAGATTTCAATCTCTATGAGAAATGTGTACCCAAAAACCTAACAACTTTCAAGGGGACTTTACAAATTCATGAGGTGTTTTGGAGTTCCACCAAAAAAGAAACGTTGTATATGAGAAGGCTGATATGCACTGAATGTGACAATGGTGCAAAATGCAATCACTATAGTATTGGAGAAGTACTAATCCCTACTGAATCTTTGACAGCTCTTCATCCTCGTATCCTTTTAATGTATAAATTTAAATTGGCTCATATTGAATAGTGCAAACTTTTGCATTGCTTAAATGTTCTAGGTACTTAACCATCAAGAATGTTTGAACATTAATATTTAGTTTTTCAGCGAGCCTTGTATTTTCATAAAATATTGAAATAAGTTGTGCATCAAAAACCTTATTTAACTGTTATTTAATTTTGTAATTTTTTTTTTTTATAAATAATTTTATTTGTTTTTGTTTTAAGAAATTCCTTAACATACTTTACCAGGTCAACGATCCTTGAAAAGGAAGAAAGCACTTGCTAAAGGAACAATATCCAAAGGTTTGGCACAAGAAAACCAAGGCCCAAGTAAATGTAAAAAGAAAAAGACAAGACTAAGTTATCACAGTGTTTATGGCGATAGTGAGGAGGACAGCTTGTCTATTAAAATGAATGACTTTGTGATTGTGAAGTTTCAAACTTCCAAAAAAATTGTCAAATACTATGTTGGGTTAATTCAAGCCTTAGTTGCAGATGGAAATGAGTTTGTCATAAATTTTTTGAGAAGATCTGACCATGAATTTTTTACGTTTCCGGAGAAAGATGACATATCTGTCATCGATAAAGGCTATGTAGTGTTTATATTGTAAAAACTATTGATTACAGATGATTATAATTTTTGAAAATTACTTGAACCACACTTATAGCTGTTACAGCATAAGTGATATTACTCTTAACGTCACGTCTGTAGTAAAGTTGTCACGTCTGTGAATTACGCTATATGTATATATATATATATATATATTTATTTATTTATTTAATAATATATTTTAGGGAAGGTTTTGCAAATGGCCATTGCTAATATCTTCATTTTTTTTATTTTATTCTTCATTTATCTTCTTTCTCTCTCTTCCTTTTCACTGTTAAAAAACACCTCCGTCATATGGCGGAGGTGTTTTTTTTACAATGAAAAGAAATTGTCACATATTGCTTATAATATCATGTTGTTGTTTTTTGTTCAATGTTTGTATTGTTCTGTTTTATTATTTTTTCCTTTTAGTTTGTTTAATGTTGGTCATACATTTTTAAAATCGTATATATTTTTAAAAGTGTATATCTATATATGTATGTATACACTTCTATGAGAGTGTATATAGGCGTCTATGTGTATTTCTGTATGCAAAAGTACATATATGTGTGTAAACTGTGTACGCATATTTATACACCTGTATATGTGTATATATACTTTATTTCTGTTATGTTTTTTATCAGTTTAGATTTTTTAATAGTATTACTTTAATGTCAAATTTTTTTTCTTATATTTAATCTGTTATTGTTATTTTTATTATAATTATCTTTATCACTGGAATTATTATTTTTTATTTTATTATTATTTTTCTTATTTTCTTGTTTTCTATTTAAATAATTGTTTAATGTCATTGTTAGTTGTTACGTTTTATCAAATTTTTAACTGTTTGTATCTGTCTAACATTGTACATATATTTGTGTTTATAAAAACATGTAACTTATTATTTTTATCATTATTATTTTTATTACTATTATTGTTATTGTTATTATTAGTAGTTTTTATATGTCTTTATGTTGTAATTTTAATTTTTATTTTTGTAAATATTATTTTTATTATTATAATTATTATTATTTTAATCAGTTTTATTAGGTGTTTACCTAATATTAGTAATATTACTATTTGTAAACAACTTTAAAATGTAACCACCACCCACCAATTTTATTTGGTCATGGAAAAAGTCATGGAAATCCTAAATTTTCATTGAAAGTCATGGAAAATTCATGGAACTTTTTAAAATGACCTTTATTTTTTTTCTACTTGTGATATTTTTAGGATGCAAAGAAAAGTACTAGTATGTCTAGTCTAAGTACTTTTTGAAAAAATTGATTGGCCACCCTGAGTATACCACATGTGTTACCACAATCATCAGGCAAGTAGTAACTTGCCTGATGATTGTGGTAACACATGAAACTCAGAGCATTATTAAACTATAATACATTAGCATTAGCATTTACCTAATTCATGGTACTGCGGGTAACAGTAACATATATACTATATAGCTCTAGTTTATCTATTGAGCACTCTTTTAAGTATACAATATTATACATGATAATATAAAGATATTTTCTTTATTCATATATATCCACTTTCAACTTGAAGTTTCACCATTGCTGGATCATCAGGAAGAGTTACTAAATCTCAAAAAAAGTTCAATTTATAAAAAAAAATATTTTACAGGAATTAATAATAATTTATAACTTCCTGTAAAATATTTTTTTCTATAAATTAAATTTTTTTTTAGATTTAGTAACTCTTCCTGATGATCCAGCAATGGTGAAATTTCAAGTCGAAGAAAAAAGTTAGATAAGTGTTTTTTACTAATTTATATATATATATATATATATATATATATATATATATATATATATATATATATATATATATATATATATATATATATATATATATTATGTATATGAATAAAAGTATTAAGTTGTTGTTATTATATTTATTTATTTATAGAAATAAAAGTAATCGATTGTTATGTCATCACAGATAATGCAATGGAGAAAAATTAATGAAGCAGTTATTTATTAACTGAGTCAAAAAGCATAATAGAAACAAATGTAGAACAAATAAATGTTTCACATAATGAAGTTGTTTCGAAAATATTTCTTTAATCAGTAATACTTACTAATTTCGTAAAGAAAATCAGTTTAACTGATATTTAGTTTAAAAAGAAAAATGATGAAGTTGTCTTTTGACATGTTTAAGGATGATGACAAACAGACTTCAATCAAAGTTCTATTTGGTTGGTTCAAAGGGATAAGTAACAGTGAAATTACCAATGGAAGGATAAATGTTTACAAAGCTATAATTGGTAGGATATTATTTTGATTTTAAGTCTTAAATTTAATTTTAAGTGTTTATTTCACTTTAATGGCTGCCTGTTGAAAATAAATGTTAAATTCACAAAAAATAGGTATTCATATAAAAAAAAAAAAATTATTTTATATAAACACTTAAAATAATATGAATAAATAAATTTTTATTTCCTCTATTCTCCACAGTTTTATTTGCTTGATTAAATTTGAATATTTTTGCATTTATTTACTAGAATCGATTAAGCGCTATTAATCAAAAGCAACAGACAAAAAAACTCGTACATGATTAGCCTCCTGCTTGAAGAATGCACCTCATTGTTTAAATGAAAGTAAACGGAAATCCTACAAGCATGAAAAAGAAGATAAAGAAGTTAATAAAAAAGGTGATAAATCAAAAAGATGGTACCTGTGAAGTAGAAGGTGAGTTAAACGAAAACGAAGGTAGTTGCAAAAATGAAAAATAAGTTACTCTATTATCCCAACTTGTAAAACTTTTTAAATAAATACATTTTAGTAATTTTTTTCAAAGTGTTATCTTTCAAAAACGTTTAAAAAACGTAACATAAGTTCAACCTTGTTTTTTTAATGTTGAATCAATGTTGATATTTCAACGCCGCTTTCTTGTTTCCAAATCAACGCTTAAATCAAAGTTTGTAAATAAACGTCAGTTCAACGTTAATTTATTGCCGTTGAATCAAGGTTGATATTTCAACGTCGATTTTTGTTTCCAAATCAACGCATAAATCAACGTTTGTAAATTAACGTCAGTTCAACGTTAGTTTATAGACGATGAATTAATGTTGATATTTTAACGTCGATTTTTTGTTTCCAATTCAACGCTTAAATCAACGCGTTTCCAACATTGAATCAACGTCAAAATGCTTGCTGGGTATGTGCAAAGGTAGATTTTTATTACCGGTTTTTGCATTTAATCTGGTGGTTTTTTTCATTTAACCTGGCGGTTTTTTGCATTCAATCTTTAAAATTTATATAAATTTTATAATGCATGCTATGAATTGCTTAAATGATTGTAATAAAAATACAAATTTTTAAAAATTGTAACTTTATTCTCTATTAATGTCATCCCATTAACACATTGCGTAAGAAAAGATTCGCAGTGTCTCACGAAGTTTGAAAGATCTTGTTCACTGTGGACTATGTTTAAACAATTTAATGCTAATATCACGGCTATGTTACGGCCTCTTGATGACAATATACGTTGATTTGGGGTCGTTCCTCGGAGACTGTACCCGTGGTTTCTTATCGTATGAAGATTGAACGGACTTTCATCAATACAATAATATTTCTGTAACGTTATTGCAATGTCAAGTTTCAATACCATAAAACATATTTTTCTTCCCTCTTTTACCTCTGCAGTATTGCGTCTTTCACTAATGAGTCCTAAAATTTTATATGCATAATTAAATTTTATTAACCATCACCATAATGTAGGGACATTGATACCAATTCCCAATTCTACCTTTACCTCGCATTAATTACAGTTTCTGTTATCTCCGATTAACTCATCTAGCTTATTTCTTATTTCCTCCACCTCTAATACCAAGGTTGATATTAACTGTTAATATATATCGATGGACCAGGCGTCGTATTGAAGTCTCATTTCTATAAACAAATTCTTTTACACTTTTTCCCTTCGTTAGTTACAAGATTAATGATCAAATTTCTTATTTCAACATTAATTTCATTGTCTTCATGAGTTATTCATTTTAGAGTTTTAAAAAATTAAAGAGAAAACAGGCTTAAATTGTATATAAGGAAGTTAAATTAAATGAAGGAATAAAAGCAAAACTATTTATCATGATAAAGAAAAACCGCCAGATTGACTGCAAAAAAACGCCAGATTAAATGCAAAAAACCACCAGATTAAATGAAAAAACCCGCCAGATTAAATGAAAAAACCCACTAGATTCGGGCAAAAAACCCCAAGATTAAATGCAAAAACCGGAAAAGTACAATTTATCAAAAAGAACTTCCCAGTAACAGCTATCAAAGGCTTTTTCTGCATCCAAGAAATGTGAACAGGTGAATTTTTGCTGTAGCAATATTTATTAGTTTCACTAATTACAAGTTCTGCAAGTTGAAGAGTTAGATTTAAATCCAAATTGTAGCGGGCGAGTGTTCTTGATCTACGGACTTATTTTTAAAATCAGGTATTCTAGAACTTTTGTAAAAATCGGTATTATACTAATACCTCGATAGTTGTTTGGATTAACCAAAGATTTTCTGTATAATTTAACTATAATGGTATTATGATAGATAAAGACATTGATTTCGGAGTCCATCCATAACTGATTGAAAAATTAAAGAAATTAATTAGCCATTGCGTCAATGCGTCACAATTTGCGTATTTCAAATATTCAGTAACAATAAATAAATAATTCAGTAACAATAAATATTTTTTTGAGCCATTTTATACATATTATAAGTCAAAGAATTAAAATATTTTGGAAATCCGGTATCTCTCCATTTTCGAAAATGATACGACAGAACCTTTTTATATCGGCTAAAATTGGGAGCCCATCAGGGTTTGGAATCAATATATTGTTTTTTCTGGTTACAGTATTTGCAATGAACTGCATTTGCACTATTGATAATGATTTTATAAATTTGGTTTAGCTCGTTTTCATAACTACCAGTTGTAATGTTCAGTTTATTAAAACTAGCATTTAGGTGCTCATTATATGAGTTTAAAAAAACTGTTGTTTCCGCAGGCATAACTTGGAATATAACTTTTTTCTCCTGCTATCTTTTTAATATTTTCTTGAGATAAGTTTAATAAAGATTGATATTGGTGATCGCCTATATTTTGAAAATATTTTGAAAGGAAGGAGGATTAACAATACATTTGTAATACATATGAGATGCATTTTTTAAGAGAGCAATGTGATTTATGTAAGAAGAGTTCGGTAAGGTATGATGTTGATATGTATATGTGGGACCAGAGCCTTCAGTTACATCAATTAATTCTAGGTTATTTGATTCTATAAAATTCGATAAAACCACCGTGTTATTGTTTTTCTTAGAACTTGAGCTCTCTAATAGATCGTATATTCCGTTTGGAAACGATTGGAAGTCACCAAGCTAAATAAAAATCCTTTTATTGTGTCCAGCTGACTTTTGTATTCTCCCAGCATAATTTTATTATTATGTTACGAAGATAGATCAGGGGCTAATCTAGACCGTTTTCGACAGCGTCGACCTTATTTGGCCCCCTAAATTAAAAATTGAGGACCTTTTTTTTTTTTTCAATATGAATATTTAATATAAATAATTAATTTTTGCGAAAAAACGCCGATATTTGGCAATATTTCCTCTATATTTCTCCGCGTTTATCAACTGCAGGTAAATGTTTACCTGCAGTTAATAAAATCCGTATTTGGTATCTTTTCCAATCTTGATTGGGGATCTGTCTCTTGCGACGCATTCCTCTCAATGAAGTAATGCTACATTTTAGCCACATACACTCGTTGTTTCCATTCAGCTATTCCTTTGGAACATACTCCACAGTATTTTTATTCAGGAAATGAACAATATAAAACATATCTTTACACTGTAAATTATGTAAACAATATAAACTGTTTATGCACATTATATAAAACTCTGGATTATGGTCCGACCTCGTCACGTCATTGTAATGTTTATCACCTCATTCGAAATGGCAGAAGCTTTGAATTGTTCTGAAAACGTAAACATTAAAAAACCGTTTAAATTATTTTCTTTCTTTCGAGTTTTAATGACAATGTAAACATTTTTTACGCTGTTTTTTCATTTCTAAGTACCTAATTGAGCTTCAGTAAATAATAAATTATTGCTAATTAGTAACTAACTCTTTTAGCAACATGTTTTAGGCCTTGTTGAATGGATAATTTTTTATACCATAGTATGTTTATATTGTATGTACGTATATAAGCATGTCAAAATTTAGCAATAATAAAAAATAAACGACATAAATTCCGTATAAAAGTTATCTATACTTTATTATAAACAATTTGGTGGTTAATTTACGCAAATTGTATGAAATTCAAATTTAAAAGTTCAAAATAGTAAAAAAGTGATTAAGATAAATCTTTACATTACTTTACAGTATGTTGTTGTTTGAACAATTTTAAACACAACAGGTTTTTAGCATATTTATTATCAATTCCTAACAACTTCTTGGTTCTTTTATATCCACTTCTTCGCGTGATCTCCTACCACTTTTATAATTACTTTTTCAAGTGATACAATCTTTCTTAACTCTTTTGTAACTTTTTTACCTGATACAATCTTTCTAGCTCTTGTACAGCTAACCTTACCACTATTGCAAATCAATTTTTAATTCAAAAAAAAAAAGAAACTGTGCCGAAATATTGCACGACGTAAATATTAGTACATATTTTTTCACTGGAATAAAACTTATATCATTTTTTTGGCACATCTTCATAATGATTTTCTTATAACATTCTTAATTATCAAAAACTCTTTAAGGATTTTCTCTTATTTTTTGCTATGTTAGGGATCGTCCATATAGTACGTAACGCAAACTTTCACAATAAACAAAACAAATAGGATCAAAAGTTTTCCTTCGCAGAGTTTTAATTAAATATAAAATCAGATTAGCCCGTTCAGGTTAATGAAAATCGACGCGTAAAAGAGCTTTATTTCGCCGATTTCTGTTTTTTAAATATATTTTACGTTGCGTAATTTATGGACAATCCCTTATCACCGCATTCAACATGACTGCTGATGCGATTTTTTTCGTTTGACGTCAGAGCGACTTAATGGCTAAGAATTAGAAAAAGTAAGGTCAGCAAATATCGTTTATATATATATATATATATATATACATACTCTTCCTGATGATCCAGCAATGGTGAAACTTAAAGTAGAAGATAAAAGTTAGATAAGTGTTTTTTACTAATTTATTATTGCTCTGTTCTTTAAGAACATTGAGCACTCTATTTGTAAAATACACTAACATAATTTACACACATATATATATATATATATATATATATATATATATATATATATATATATATATATATATATATATATATATATATATATATATATATATATATATATATATATATATATATATATATATATATATATATATATATATATATATGGCTATTTCCACGATGGAAGAGATAAATTTCGTGTTTAAAAATTTCTTATTTCAAAAAAATTTTTTTTTTAATTGTAGTTTAAACACCTTAAAATTATTGTTAAAATAAATTTTGAGTTGAAAATATTTGAACCGAGTAGATATATTTGATGAATGTTAGCAGCAGTTTTTTCTTTTTATTATTCAAAAAAGTGAGTAATATTTGAGGGCAAGTTATTGCAATATTTTAAATAAAACATATCCATATTTTTGTTTAGAAAGAATCTTTGAGATTACATATATGTCTTGAGTAAAAAAACTTTTACTCTTTAAAAATAATTTAAGAGTTTTTTGGTCACATACACACCTGCAAAAAAAAGGTTGCGTTACTGAACTAAAAGTTAAAAAAGTTTAATTATCACAATGAAATTAGATTTAAGGCAAAGTTTTTTTAGAAATTATATATTTTAATGTAAATTTTTCATCAAAATTAAAAAAAAATTGGTCAAAAAGCATTATATTAACTTATAGTTTAAAAGCTGTCGCGTCACTGAACCCATCAACGGGGTAAATAGCGTTTTATAAAATAGCGTGGTAAGGAAGTCAAAATATCATCCAAATGTTCAGATTTCGTTGTGGGTTTTATTCGAGTAGATTTTGTATTTTAGTATTGTGAAAGGCTATTATTAAATATTAGTAAACTATTGGATTTATGGTGGCATTTTCTTATAAAGTTGTAAATTTTTTAGAAATGGAATCAAAATTAGAAGTAAAAAAAAAACTGTATGCAGAATACCAAGCTAATTATGTTTCTCGGAATGCTGTAAAAAAGAAAGATAAAAAGAATGTCCAGAGTAAGATCTAAGAGATATCGAGAAAAATTGAAAGCCGATCCTAATAAAAAAGCAGCTTATACTGCTAAAGCAAAATTAAGAGTTGTAAAAAGTCGCGCTCTAAAAAGAAAACTTTTAAATCAATCTCAAAGACTAAGCTCATCTTTTAAAAACGTTCAACAAAGAGGAAAAGCATTGAAAAAAGTTTAAAAAGCACTACCAACTTCAAAGAAGAAACAGTCTAAAATTCTTTTTATTCTTTTAAATAGCTCTGCTTGTAAAGATAATTTGGGTCTACCACCAGCATGTTCAAAGCTGTATGGTCTTACTAAAAGCGATGTTTTAGCAGATATAAACTTTTATGATGAGGATGAAGTTTCCCAAATAAAACAAAAAAGTTGTCACTCGAATTCAATTATCTGACGGAAAAGCAAACAAAATACAGTTACTCATTTATATTATACGCTAAAAGAAGATTTCGAGTTATTTAAGGAAAAGCATCAGCACATAAAAATTGGGTTCAGCAAATTTTGCGACCTTTCCGCATAATGTTTTGCGTTTGTAGTTTGCATGAAAATATGCGATTTACTGTAGATGCATTAACAAAATCAATTCAAGCGTCTTCGATCAAAGTTGGATCTGAAATGATAAATAACTTTGTTTGTGAACCGTACACATGCGGTTGCGCCTATGAAAAATGTGTTGCATGCAAAGGTATGAAACAGTTCGATAAACACTTGCAAACTGTTAATCCATTTGGTTTCAAAGTATCCTGGGACGAGTGGAGAAAGCCTGAAACTAAAACATATGCAAACATTGAAAAAATTTCAAAAAAGTCTACTGTTACAGAACTCATCCAACACATATCAGCGATGCGTGATAAGTTCGTTAAACACGCATTTGTAAAGAAAAACCAATCAAAAATTTTTAAGAAACTGAAGGAAGTTTGGATGAGTATTAATTCTGAAATTGCGGTAATCCATGTTGACTGAGCTGGAAACGCACATGTTCATCAATAATGCCACTTCTCAGTTCAAAAACAAAAGCATTATGGCTGCAATGGTTGTGTTTGAAAAACATTTTCATAAAAAATTCTTCTGGCATTTCACGGGAAAGTTGACGGAATAAGAGCTACTGTTAAGCAAATCGCAGCCCTTAGAGTTAAATCTAGTCAATGCGAGATCAGGTCAGCAGCAGATTTTGCGCTAGCATTACAAGATTTGCAAATATCTGTAATTTATATGTATATATGTAATTTTTGACAAATGATGTAGAATTCAGCAAGGGGTGTACAAGCTTACGTGTTCGTGTGGGGGAATTTATATTGGGGAAACAAAAAAGAAAATTTTGCAAAGAAGCATAGAACACCAAACTAATAGCATGAGTGGCAATCGGCATGTTTCTGAAGCAACTGAACATTTCAAAGAATGCCATGGGATATTCGACTTGCTGCACCCAAAAACTTTATCTATAAATAACAACTATCATCAAAGGAAAATAAGGGAATCGCTTGAAATCAACTATGCGCAAACATCTCAGGAGGTTAAACAATACCCGGTATTGCTTAACAGAGATAACGGGGTAAAAGTTGCTTCAAATAGTTGGAGACCACTATTTAAAAAAATCATAAAAAAACAAAACAATTTTTATTGACGTCGTCTGTGTTAATGGCTTCTTTATGGTTTTTAAAACTATAACTAAAACAATATAAATTGTAACGGTTTCTAAATTGTTATTTTACGTCTGATGACTACAAATTAGACCGAAATATCACCAAAAAAAAAAATTAGTTAGTACGATGCTGTTTTGATGTTTTATAACTTATTATAAATTTTACGTACAACAAGAAATGTCGCTTAAACACTTTTGACAATTAAAAGTTTATTTTGCTACATCTTTTTTTTTTTACTATAAATATATTTATAGCTTATTTTGTGAAAAAGTCAAAAGTGATTTTTTTTTGCGTTTTGAAAAATGGCTGCAGTATGATACAATCAATGATATATATTAACTAGATGTCTAACTTCCAAAAAAAAGTGAAGCAAATTTTTTTTTGCCACCAGCATCTGATTGGTTAATAACTTGTTTTGCCACCAGCATCTGATTGGTTAATAACTTGTTTTGCCACCAGCATCTGATTGGTTAACAGATATTACGGAAAAACGAATAGCAAAAATAAAACAAAACGAAAAAATATTTGCGTCAGTTAAATTAGAAAATGTGTTTAAAAGTTAGTCAAATTGGAATTAGATAATTATATATTTTAATGTAAATTTTTCATCAAAATTAAAAAATTTTTTTTGTGAAACGCTTTAGTATTGGATAATTTTATAAATGTAGGTTAAAATTAATGTCAGTTACTTTTAATTTTCTATTATAAAAAACAGCTGGTAATTTTAGTTTAAAGGAAAAAGATTTTGAACCTTCGGAAATTATCAGAAGTATATGTATTTTAAATATTTACATATGAATACCGAGACATAAAGTTTACTTAGACTCGTTCCAGATTATATCATATATAATATAATGTGAATATACATATATATATATATATATATATATATATATATATATATATATATATATATATATATATATATATATATATATATATATTCAAATGATATTTTATATGATTAAGTCTCGGATAATGTCGGATAATGTCGGATAAAGTCTCGGATAATGAATACCGAGACATAAAGTTTACTTAGACTCGTTCCAGATTATATCATATATAATATAATGTGAATATACATATATATATATATATATATATATATATATATATATATATATATATATATATATATATATATATATATATTCAAATGATATTTTATATGATTAAGTCTCGGATAATGTGTGTGCGTGTGTGTATGTATTTATGAAACAAGAAAGATATATTTTTGAAAACAGTACTCTTTATTATTTAGAATAATAAATATGGTTAATAACTGCTCGGTCAACGACTATAAAAGCAGATTTGATAAAAGTAGTTTAATTTCTTTTCACAGGTTTCCTTTAAATGATGAAATTCTTTGTAAAAAATGGACAACGGCAGCTAAATGTTTACAAATTACACCTAGTAAATATAGTAGAATCTGCAGTAAACATTTTAAATTAGAAGATTTTGAGTGCCGAGAGAATGGGAAACGTGTTCTGAAAAAAATATTGTGCCTTATATATTTTTGACTTCCATGTATCATTGAACAAAAATAACAAGCGGAATCAGCTACATAATGATGACACATCACACATTAAAAAAACAATTTGTTCTATTTCGAATAAAGAGGTAACAGAGCCTGACACCCTAACCCTAACCCTGTAATTACAAATAAGATTTAAAAAAAGAAACTTAAACAAAGTTCTCTAAAAAAACTATTACTTAGAAAAAAGATTAAAATATTAAAACAAAAGCTTAAACGAAAAGATAACAAAATAGCTTCACTTAGCAAATTTATTCAAAAATTAGAGAAGAAAAAAATTATTTCCATTGAAGTTGCCAAATTACTTGAGAACAACTTCTCTGGACTGACTCGAGAACTTTTGAAATCTGAATTAAAAAATAGAGGCAAAAAAGGGTATAGATACTCTGAAGAAGTTAAAAATTTGCCTTAACACTGCACTTTTATTCCCCAAAAGCATATGAATTTGTTAAATCTTCATTTTCATTACCTGCCGTAAGCTCACTTTCAAACTGGACATCATCGGTAGATTGTTCGCCTGGGTTTTTGGAGATGTTTTCAAATTTTTACAGAATGAGACCTTTGAGGACTCATCATACAAAGAATGCGCATTAATATTTGATTCTATGCATATCAGGGCTGCTCTGCGGTATGATAATGTTACTGGATCATACGAAGGTTTTGCTAGTTTTGGAAACAATATTCTAGCATATGACCAAGATAAATTAGCAACAGAAGAACTTGTTTTTATGGTTGTCGGATTGAAAGGCCATTGGAAATGTCCTATAGGCTACATATTGTGTGATAAAATTTCCTCAACAGATTTAAGTTGCTTAATTAAAAATGCTTTAGATTTATAACGCTATTCTGAATGTTTGGAGTATAACATGTGATGGACTTATTTTCAACTTTAGTGCTATGAAGAATCTTGGGTGTTCATTTGGAAGTAAAATTATAGAGATACATGGTAGTTTTCCCCATCCTGAATATGATCATCCTTTATATTATATCCCTGATCCTTGTCATTTGCTTAAATTAGCTCGAAACGCTTTGTGTAGTATCATTGTTGATGAACAAAATCGATATATTAAGTGGGATCATATTAAAGCATTGCATAAACTGCAAGAAGAAGAAGGATTTAAGTTTGCAAATAAACTTGGCAATTACCACATTGACTTTCACAGACATAAAATGAATTTTAAATTTATTTTAACATGTAAAATGTCACAAGATCACGTTGAATTATTACCTGCTTGTATTCGCGGCAAAAATGGTTTCAATAACAATTCAGATGCACGCCAGTTAAAATCTGCTTTGAAAAGAATTAATTAAGAAACTCTATCATAGGATCAAAATTTAGAAACTGCCTTACTTTGACCAAAGATCTTCTGGCTCAATCTTTTTATTAAAATGGAGTAAAAGGAGATCTCCTCTTATTGAACAAAATACATTATCTAGTGAGGATTCTAACTATTTTAAAGACCTTGCTGGTTGTCTGTCCTCAGTCTCTACTTCAATTTATAAAGAAGCTATACTTGGATATATTGCAGGGTTCATTGCTAGAAAACTTATTAAACAATTATTTGTCTGACTTGTGCCAATAGTTTAATTTCTCAGAAGACTTTGTCCACTGATCATGATTATACTTTATTTTGCAGTTCATCATGGAGAAGTTTTATAACTTTTAAAAATCGAGGTGGTTTAATCTTTCCATCCTGTAGTGTTTTAAAGATTGTCGAAAAATTTGAGCATGTTTTTAAAGTTTTGGTGTCTGGGACAGACCCTCATATTTTAAAAATATCTTCTAAAAAAAATCTTAAAACCGTTCTAGTTCACTTCATAAATCAAAAACTTGCAAATGATGCGCTGTTTACTAAACTAAATATGAATGATTTAGAACATGAGATTTTAACTGAAGGCATGCATTCTTCGCAGCTTTTAAAAAAAATTATAGAGAAATATTTAACATTGAAATGAATTGCATAAAGGAAAGATTGGATTACGCCAAGAGTCCAATAAGCTTGTTTTGTTAAAAATTTTATGAAAAATAACAGTAGTAATATTTAGTATTATTTGTATGCTATTTATGTCAAAAAAGAAAATTACTTCTTTAAAAAAATAATATAATTACTGAAAATTCCTTAACTGTAACTGTAAACTGTAAGTTACAGTATTTTTAACTAATTAAAATTTTTTAATTGAAAACCTACATTAAAATATATACCTATTTATATCAGCAACACTTTTGATTTCTTTCATAATGGAATATGTGTACTTTTATAACAATAACTCAAAGGTTTCCAGCAGGGTACTTTTAAGTTACAGTTGTAAAAGTCAAAAACATATTTTTTGCCAACATATATCTGTATTTGCCAAATAAAAATGTAATATCTTTGTATTATATAATAACTTCTAACTTTCTTTATCTATTAACGCTTTTAAATAGCTGTTTTTAAATAACAGTTTATAAATAAATATGTTCAATATTAATTTGTCCAATGTTTAAAGTTAACATCGCCAGAAAATTTTCTTCTTTGCTGCGGCTACCGGCTTTACAACCTTCACATTTTCTTACGGAATTTATGTGAAGTTAGACATCTAGTTAATATATATCATTGGATACAACGAATATGTGGAAATGAGACAATTAGACGCAAAATTTAAAAGCTCTTAACAAAAGCCACTAAACCAAAAAAATTAAAAGTAATTGCAGTTCAGCACCCTTTAAAATTTTAAGTATAATATATTGGTGTTTGCAAAGAAACATTACATAATTCATATTTTAATATAAACTAATTTTTTTTAAACTTTGTTGTATAGGCAGGTTTGGCGCTTAACCATTCCTATATAAACAATATATATATATATATAAACAAATATGTTATTTGTTTATAAAATGTAAAAAATCCACTTGTATAACGTTTTATTCAGGATCGTGTGTAATATAAGTAAACTTTTCTAATAATTACAAATCTTTTTTGCTAAAGCTGTTTCAGTTGATTTTTTGTATGTATGTTATTATATATAAAAAAATTGACAAGATTGAAAAAAACACGAAACATATCGTCTCATCCAAGTGGAAAATTTGAAACTTCAATTTTGGATTTGCCCCTCTCTTGATAATTTCTGATTGATAAAATTACGTCATCTGCTTAAAAATGATTGACACTTTTTCGTAAATCGTTTAAGCCACAACTTTTTTGCGCATGTGACGTCACTTTGTGGCATAAAACTAGAAAAGCAAGATTTTATTTACAAGGACCCGTATTTTTACGGCCCGATCAGCTAGTAAAAGAGTATTATTTTAAAATTTAAAATGTGGTCTTATGCAGCAAGATAATGTGCTTTATATGAATGACCCATATGATAACCACATCTATTTTTGCTCGTATTTATTTAAAGAGTATACCACATTAGGTGGAATGGTTATATGAACCGCATTATGTGTTCCGCATGTGGGCCACACCAATCATCAGTTTATATATCGATAATCATTTAGATTATAGTTTTACACTCATACTCCACTTTTAAGCACTATGGCCACATATGGGTCACATTTACCTTTCTTGTCGGGTTGTAATAAAATTTATATTGTAAATTTGACTTGAGTCCATTACAATTAAATGTGCACAACTTAAATTTTGTTAGAAGCTTTTCTTCCTTTAAATTTAACTCCTTTTCTCTCATAATGAATTATTATTAGACTGTCGCATGAATGCTGTAGAGTGATGTAAGAATTGTGACAACTGCTTTTTGATATTTTGATGTTGTTTGAGTGTTTCTTAATGCATTCTAAATGGTTTAATAATAATTTTATTATCCCATACATCAGGTTTGAGTACCATTTTTTTGTCACTCTTTCTGATTTTCATTTTGAAGGAACGGTTGAACATGTTTTCTCTGTTAAGCTTGATTTCAAAAGGTGTAATATCTTTTTTAATTTCTTTATTCATGTAGTTTGATAAATCTTCTTCGTATATGGAGTTACAAACTCCACCTATAAATATATAAGCCTCTCAAATAATACGTTGCCCTGCAATCGAGCTTCTGTTGTTAACGACTTTATTTCCAAAAACGGGTTCTATCCTCTGCTTAACCATTTGGATCTTGGATCTCTGCTTAACCATTTGGATCTGTATTATTTTTTCCTATCACTTTGAAATCTTGAAAGTCTGCTGTGAAGTCGTTTTCTTTCAGTAGTTTAGGCTTTTGCATTTCAACCATGGTAGCGTAGGAATCTCGCAGCGTAGGAATTCTATTTTTATTTGAAACTTGATTTTTTGTTTCAACGTTTGGCCATGGTTTACCACAAGATTGTACAATGACGTTTTTTGTAGATTCAATCTCTGAAAAAAATTCACGAAGATTTTGATTAAGTTTTTTGGAACTAAGATCATATACTGAGCCATTAAATCTTTTGGATGAGAACAGATTTCTTCAATGTTTTTCAAATAATTATCTTCATATGAATTAACGTCGGATTTTAAAACGAGAATATCTTACTGAGTGATCTCTACGCCATATTTTTATTGTAAATAAAATCTTTTTTTCAATCACTTTATTGATAAAAAGCCACATTTTAAATATTATTGTTATTATATATTTTTCTCTTTCCTATTAACACAATAAAACAGGAGTTATTGTGTTTTTTTCCGTCATATATAAAAATCAATAAAACAAGAGTTATTAATGTGTTTTTTATATGTATACTTTACAATTCATTTTATTGAAAACTATAAATGTAAAATATGTAACAATTAGTTTAAGAAATAAATTTTTTATTTTTTTTTTAGATTATTCACCTCCCCAAGGCCCAAGGGGGCCATTACAGTCAAGGAGGCTACTCATTTTTTTATTTTTTTTGTTTTTAGTTGTTATTCGTGGTGCAACCCTCTCTCAACTCTTTAACTCCGAAACACGAACCTTGCCGAGCAAGGCCGCTGCGCGGAGAAACTAAGTTGAGCGCGGTACTTCCAGGGACGTGGTGGGAGTTGAACGCCCCCCACGTCCCTGTAAATAACAATTAGTTTAAGAAATACTTCAAGAACAATATTAAAAGTAATAATCAAACAAGAAAATTTGAAAGAAAAACCATAGTAAATAATAATTAAGTAAATTAAAGCGCACATATTTACAAGAGCCATACTATATCCGTATACTTCACAACTTATTTATTGAAAAGTATAAAAATAAAATATAAAACGGTTTGTAATTAAGTAACATTTAAATAAAGAACAAAAAATTAAAAATAGAAGATTTTTACTTACAAAAATTGTAATATATATGTATATTTTAAAACTAATTTGTATAAAAATAAAATAAATAACATTGATCGTTTAAAAAAAAATAAGTTCAAGAATTCAGATTTCAACAATTATATGATTAGAAAAAACGCCAAAACTAAATTAATGTAAAAAAAAGTTGAAACATTGAGACAAAACATTGAGAAAGTTGAGACATGTTTTATATTATTGAATTTTAGTTTAAAAAGAAGCATTTAAAATCGGGTATGTTAAAATCCTTAAGTAATAACACCTGCTTCGATTCTTTTTTTAAACTGTTGTATACTAACTTTTTTTGTATTTGCAATATTAGGAAACTTTTTCACAAATAAGGTTCCCGATATTGAATTGAATATGTAATTTGTTTTAAATTATATTTAGGGACAATGTCGTTATTATCGGAAAATTTTTTCGGGTTTTTATGAACTACTTTATCAAAATAGCACTGAAATATTTTCGGAGATGGTCCCACCTTTGTTTTATACATGAAGATTAAAACTTTGTGTAAGTTGATATTATAGACGTCTAATGCGCCAAGTATACGTAGAAGAGGCTCGCACGATTCAGTTTTTTCAGCTTCAAGTAATATTTTGCACGCGTGTTTTTGCTTACTGTACAATATTTTTAACTTTGTATGATTTATACTTGTCCATGCAATATAACAATAAATCAAATAACGATGAATGAAAGAAAAATATAAACTTTTTAAAGATTTATTGTTTAGAAATGGTTTATCCCTATCCCAGTCGGCATATCTAGTATTGTAAATACTCGGAGTATTGATCATGTATAACATACCGCCATTGATACCAGAAAAATACGCATTTAGTTTTAAGTTTCGAACTCGAGTTCAATACCACTTATTTATCAAAAATACGTATTTATAATATTTGATCAAAATTGGATATGATATCGAACCCAATTTTGATCAAATATTAACAAAAAATGGAAAAACGAAAATCTTGGCTTTTAAAGCGCATGCTTAATCTGAAATTGCGAAAACAAAATCTAAATTAAAAAGGTCTCTCGAGAAATTTAGTAAATTATCTCTAGTACAGTTACAGTGCTTTATTGCACTAAAAGAGTTACTAAAACTTTATCATAAAAATATTTACTACTACTTTTAAATTTATTAATTTAGTTTAATGAAGTCCTAAATTAATATAGTTCAAATATATTTTAAATCCTATCATTTCATACCTTGCTTATGTTGATTATTATTTTATTGACATTTCTGTTATGCTATTATCTTTTTTTGTTCTGTTTTAGAAAATTTAGAAAAATAAGTTAAAATTTTGAGCCAACACTGACATTTTAATTGTTGCTAAACGTTAAATTTTGTTATTAGGATTGCAGTTCTTTTATCTGTTTTTTTGTTCTTTATTCAATAAGTATTTGACTTAAATTAAATATGATTATAATTTGATATTTTATTACGAGATATATGTCTTTATATATAAATTAATATGAATCTTTTTAGATTTTTTAATGTTATTTTTAAATTTTTTGTTCACGCAATTCAATTTATATATGTTTATAGTTTGCATATTTGTTTATATTATGTTCAAAATTAAAACGTTTTTGATAAATATATGTATGTGGTAATATGTGTTATATAATTGTTTTCTAAATGTATTTTTAAAGTAGTATAAAATGTATCTATTGTGTATATAAATATTATAAGAGGTGTTTATATATGTTTCATAAATTTAAATAAATATATTGTGTTTAATAGTTCGTATATATGTTTATATTATGTTGTTTCCATGTTTTCAAAGTTTAAGTAAAGTCTTTGATTAGAAAAGATCACAATTTGTAAGATTCTTTTACATTCATTTATTCAGTTATAGTAATAGTAAGATTACTGGTAATATGTTTAATGGTAATAGTTAAATTGAAATAGATAGTATTAGGCTCAGCGAAGTTATTAATGTAAATGCTTTTGCATTTACATTAATAACTTCGTTGAGCCTACTTGCAGGCAACTTGAAAATAGTAGTCAAATGAAAAAAAATAGATCTAGGCAGGATGAAATTAATAATTGTTGAAATACTAGAAATGTTGCTCGGCTAGCAGAAAACTTGACAGAATTCAGTGTCAAGCAGTGTTAATGTCTGTTAATTTGGTTTTACTTTAGAACAAAGCAAAGTATGAGTTTAACTATTTATAGTATCAATTAACACTTTTAAATTTAAATAATTTTAATTTTTTTATAATTTTTAACATAGTTATGTTCTTTTTTTCATTTTTAGTTTGTCTTCCCTTTGTCGTACGACGATGTACCAACATGAATTGTTTTCTAAAAGCTAACATAAAATAACAATATTTAACAACTACTACTCTCTTATCATGACATCTTATCTCTATCTGATATTTTGATTTGCGATTCATATATGATGTTTTTCTTTATATTTACTTATCCATTACATTTTTTCATTTCAGATTTATCATATGATGGATTTATGCGATATAAAAGAACAAATATATGTAAATCTTTATGAATTTTTTAAAAACATCTTCTAATAATTAGTCCAGTCAACGTTCAAACTTCAATTTTGCATATGTCATCTTTAAGTAGTTTCTAGGCTTTTCTAAATGTCTTTCTTATTCACATGGTTTTGCAAGCAAGGTATGCAAGCAAATTTGAGCTAAAAAATTTTTTTTTTTAGCCTTTAAGGAGAATTGGTGTTACACTTTTTTAAATTTAATTTGTTTAAATATAGTAGTTTTTTACAAATAAATGTTTGTTTGTTCTTTGTTTTTTTACTTATTTGTTTTCAGATTCTTAAGAACTTGGCAACTTATCTAAGTAAGTTTTTTTTTTCTTTTTAGTGCAATTGGAAAGAGCTGAAAGTTATTTTTTAGAGCAATTGAAAAGAACTGAAGTGTTTTTTAGTTACTTCACACGGTATAACTGATCCTGATTTGAGTAAGTTTACTATTTTGTTTTATTTTATATTGGATTTATTTGATATTTGATATATGTTATATTTGATATATATTTTATGTATTTAACATGGAAAACTGACTGTAATTTGTTGACACAAAAGTTTATAAACATAAATCTGCCTATATTTCAGTATATTTTATATTTCTCTGTATCTTTATAAATATTCTTTCTTAGAAAAAATAACAGACTGGAAAAAATAAATAAATTCGTTGAAAGTAGTTGAAAAAAATGATGATGTATTTCCATATTTCATTGTGTAAAGTGTAATACCACTTTTTAAAGGTATGTGAATAGATATATATAGGGTTGCCAGATGTCCCGATTTTACGAAGGAGAACTAAGTAAAAAAAATATTTTTACATATATGGCGCAGAATTCTCCTTCGTAAAATCGGGACATCTGGTAACCCTAGACATATAGGGGAACATGGGGCAAGATGACAACTGTTTCGAAAAACGCCTGTATCTTAGTCTCTCCCAAAAATTAAAACTTACCTTTAGCTGGTGATGTAGCAATGTAATAAATCAAGTCAAACAAGGATAAAAAGTTTTTTTCTCAATGTCGGAAAAACTTTTTTAATACTTAGCTTTCGTCACAAAAATAATATTTAAAAAGAAACCATTGATAAATCTAGTGAAATTAATCTACTTCCCTTTCAGCTAAAGTCAACTGTTATATTTAGTTTTGCTTAAGAGATAACTGTAGGTCGTCATCTTGTTCCATTCGTCATCTTGCCCCATTTGTCATTTTGCCCCATTCGTCATTTTACCCCATTTTCCCCTATATATATATATATATATATATATATATATATATATTTAAATAATTAATTTAGAGTAAAATATATTGATTGACATTGCTTCATTTTTTTATACAAGATTGTGCATTTATTATTTTTGTGCATTAAGGTAAAAATAATTTTGTGCATTTTAGTCTAGATTCTTTTTTAATTAAAAATCATTGATCTAAATTAATGTTGTTTAATATTTTTAATAAATGACTAATGTATGTAAACATATAAAAAGATATGGATTTCAATAAATCTTTAGTTTAAATAAAGTCTTTGATTAGAAAAGATCACAATTTGTAAGATTCTTTTACGTTCATTTATTCAGTTGCAGCAATAGTAAGATTACTGGTAATATGTTTAATGATAATAGTTAAATTGAAATAGATAGTATTAGGCTCAACGAAGTTATTAATGTAAATGCTTATAGGCAACTTGAAAATAGTAGTCAAATGAAAAAAATAGATCATTTTTAAGAAATATTTTACGATTTGCTTGCTATTTTATGGTATAATTGTTTAAATTGTTTAACTATAATTGTCCCTCGATTGTTCAAATATTGTAATAAATAAAATCTTTTCAGTCCAAGTATTTAAGTTAATAAAATATTTTATTAAGTTGTGGTATTATTTGTCAGTGTTACTACATTGTATTGTCTAGCCTTTTTATAATCTTTTTTAATTATACTGTAGTTACAGAATATATACTTTCTGTTATTATTATCCTAATTCTACTAACAATAAAATGCAAATAGTACTTTTGTAATTAAAAATTGTAATTTTTTTTTTAATTTCATTTTTTAGGTATTTGCAGGCTTTACTTGACTTTCCGTTTCTGGTACCTGTGTTGTGACAGATTTTAAAAAGAACTCAACTGATGTTAATGCGGTCTTCGTCGTTAACTATAAGCAATGACGTTGCTGATAGGGAGTCAAAGTTAAAATATTTATAGATAAATTTGTATTAAATTTTTTAGATAATATATCAAGTTATTAATGTGTTTTTATTGTTATTAAAGATTTAATAACTCATAACCCGTATTACGGGTTGCTTACTGCTAGTCATTATCATTATGTTATGAATTCATATTAGTTAATAAAATTGTATTGAATATTTTCTGGTTATCGTGTTTTATACGTGTTCAAATGTGAGTTTGATACTCAATAGGCGTCGTATTGTATACCTGTCTTTATACGCGTCTGACGTCTATTTTTAATGCGCGTTTGACACGATAAAATGGCTAACAAATATTCGTAAATAATGCGTATTCTGGAAAGTTTTAAATGCGCATGTAATACCAGGGAAATATCGTATTGAATATTCTCTGGTTATCGTGTTTTATACGTGTTTACAAGAGTTTCAAATGCGAGTTTGATACTCAGTAGGCGTCGTATTGTAAACCCGTCTTTATACGCATCTAATGCGTATTTCTAATGCGTATTCGACACGATAAAATGGCTAACATACATACCACATCGATACGTATTTAAATGAGTTTCTAATGCGCATTTACAACTAAATTTGCCGACTGGGATATATCATGGCAATATTTTTTGACATTTTTTTCCTCAACACTTTTTATACGTTCATTCCAACCTAAATGTTCATCCAATATTACGCTCCAAACGTTTACTGAAGTTTCTCTTTTAATGTCAGCGTTATTGATTATTAGATTTGGCAGTTTAACGAGAATATTTTTTAATGTATTTACTTTATGGAATAAAATAAATTTGGTTTTATCCACATTTAGAGAGAGTTTATTACTTATAAACTACTCATTAACTTTGCCCAACTGTTTGTTAGCTGTTTCAAAAAGTGTTTTAATATCTCTGTGGAAATAAAAAATATTAGAGTCATCTACAAAAAGAATACAATTTAAGAAGTCTGTTGCTAAATTTAAATCATTTATATACATTAGGAATGATAACCCAGTCGGCAAATTTAGTTGTAAATGCGCATTAGAGACTCATTTAAATTCGTATCGATGTGGTATGTATGTTAGCCATTTTATCGTGTCGAATACGCATTAGAAATACGCATTAGATGCGTATAAAGACGGGTTTACAATACGACGCCTACTGAGTATCAAACTCGCATTTGAAACTCTTGTAAACACGTATAAAACACGATAACCAGAGAATATTCAATACGATATTTCCCTGGTATTACATGCGCATTTAAAACTTTCCAGAATACGCATTATTTACGAATATTTGTTAGCCATTTTATCGTGTCAAACGCGCATTAAAAATAGACGTCAGACGCGTATAAAGACAGGTATACAATACGACGCCTATTGAGTATCAAACTCACATTTGAACACGTATAAAACACGATAACCAGAAAATATTCAATACAATTTTATTAACTAATATGAATTCATAACATAATGATAATGACTAGCAGTAAGCAACCCGTAATACGGGTTATGAGTTATTAAATCTTTAATAACAATAAAAACACATTAATAACTTGATATATTATCTAAAAAATTTAATACAAATTTATCTATAAATATTTTAACTTTGACTCCCTATCAGCAACGTCATTGCTTATAGTTAACGACGAAGACCGCATTAACATCAGTTGAGTTCTTTTTAAAATCTGTCACAACACAGGTACCAGAAACGGAAAGTCAAGTAAAGCCTGCAAATACCTAAAAAATGAAATTAAAAAAAAAATTACAATTTTTAATTACAAAAGTACTATTTGCATTTTATTGTTAGTAGAATTAGGATAATAATAACAGAAAGTATATATTCTGTAACTACAGTATAATTAAAAAAGATTATAAAAAGGCTAGACAATACAATGTAGTAACACTGACAAATAATACCACAACTTAATAAAATATTTTATTAACTTAAATACTTGGACTGAAAAGATTTTATTTATTACAATATTTGAACAATCGAGGGACAATTATAGTTAAACAATTTAAACAATTATACCATAAAATAGCAAGCAAATCGTAAAATATTTCTTAAAAATGATCTATTTTTTTCATTTGACTACTATTTTCAAGTTGCCTATAAGCATTTACATTAATAACTTCGTTGAGCCTAATACTATCTATTTCAATTTAACTATTATCATTAAACATATTACCAGTAATCTTACTATTGCTGCAACTGAATAAATGAACGTAAAAGAATCTTACAAATTGTGATCTTTTCTAATCAAAGACTTTATTTAAACTAAAGATTTATTGAAATCCATATCTTTTTATATGTTTACATACATTAGTCATTTATTAAAAATATTAAACAACATTAATTTAGATCAATGATTTTTAATTAAAAAAGAATCTAGACTAAAATGCACAAAATTATTTTTACCTTAATGCACAAAAATAATAAATGCACAATCTTGTATAAAAAAATGAAGCAATGTCAATCTATATATTTTTCTCTAAATTAATTATTTAAATATATATATATATATATATATATATATATATATATATATATATATAGGGGAAAATGGGGTAAAATGACGAATGGGGCAAAATGACAAATGGGGCAAGATGACGAATGGAACAAGATGACGACCTACAGTTATCTCTTAAGCAAAACTAAATATAACAGTTGACTTTAGCTGAAAGGGAAGTAGATTAATTTCACTAGATTTATCAATGGTTTCTTTTTAAATATTATTTTTGTGACGAAAGCTAAGTATTAAAAAAGTTTTTCCGACATTGAGAAAAAAACTTTTTATCCTTGTTTGACTTGATTTATTACATTGCTACATCACCAGCTAAAGGTAAGTTTTAATTTTTGGGAGAGACTAAGATACAGGCGTTTTTCGAAACAGTTGTCATCTTGCCCCATGTTCCCCTATATGTCTAGGGTTACCAGATGTCCCGATTTTACGAAGGAGAATTCTGCGCCATATATGTAAAAATATTTTTTTTACTTAGTTCTCCTTCGTAAAATCGGGACATCTGGCAACCCTATATATATCTATTCACATACCTTTAAAAAGTGGTATTACACTTTACACAATGAAATATGGAAATACATCATCATTTTTTTCAACTACTTTCAACGAATTTATTTATTTTTTCCAGTCTGTTATTTTTTCTAAGAAAGAATATTTATAAAGATACAGAGAAATATAAAATATACTGAAATATAGGCAGATTTATGTTTATAAACTTTTGTGTCAACAAATTACAGTCAGTTTTCCATGTTAAATACATAAAATATATATCAAATATAACATATATCAAATATCAAATAAATCCAATATAAAATAAAACAAAATAGTAAACTTACTCAAATCAGGATCAGTTATACCGTGTGAAGTAACTAAAAAACACTTCAGTTCTTTTCAATTGCTCTAAAAAATAACTTTCAGCTCTTTCCAATTGCACTAAAAAGAAAAAAAAAACTTACTTAGATAAGTTGCCAAGTTCTTAAGAATCTGAAAACAAATAAGTAAAAAAACAAAGAACAAACAAACATTTATTTGTAAAAAACTACTATATTTAAACAAATTAAATTTAAAAAAGTGTAACACCAATTCTCCTTAAAGGCTAAAAAAAAAAATTTTTTAGCTCAAATTTGCTTGCATACCTTGCTTGCAAAACCATGTGAATAAGAAAGACATTTAGAAAAGCCTAGAAACTACTTAAAGATGACATATGCAAAATTGAAGTTTGAACGTTGACTGGACTAATTATTAGAAGATGTTTTTAAAAAATTCATAAAGATTTACATATATTTGTTCTTTTATATCGCATAAATCCATCATATGATAAATCTGAAATGAAAAAATGTAATGGATAAGTAAATATAAAGAAAAACATCATATATGAATCGCAAATCAAAATATCAGATAGAGATAAGATGTCATGATAAGAGAGTAGTAGTTGTTAAATATTGTTATTTTATGTTAGCTTTTAGAAAACAATTCATGTTGGTACATCGTCGTACGACAAAGGGAAGACAAACTAAAAATGAAAAAAAGAACATAACTATGTTAAAAATTATAAAAAAATTAAAATTATTTAAATTTAAAAGTGTTAATTGATACTATAAATAGTTAAACTCATACTTTGCTTTGTTCTAAAGTAAAACCAAATTAACAGACATTAACACTGCTTGACACTGAATTCTGTCAAGTTTTCTGCTAGCCGAGCAACATTTCTAGTATTTCAACAATTATTAATTTCATCCTGCCTAGATCTATTTTTTTTCATTTGACTACTATTTTCAAGTTGCCTGCAAGTAGGCTCAACGAAGTTATTAATGTAAATGCAAAAGCATTTACATTAATAACTTCGCTGAGCCTAATACTATCTATTTCAATTTAACTATTACCATTAAACATATTACCAGTAATCTTACTATTACTATAACTGAATAAATGAATGTAAAAGAATCTTACAAATTGTGATCTTTTCTAATCAAAGACTTTACTTAAACTTTGAAAACATGGAAACAACATAATATAAACATATATACGAACTATTAAACACAATATATTTATTTAAATTTATGAAACATATATAAACACCTCTTATAATATTTATATACACAATAGATACATTTTATACTACTTTAAAAATACATTTAGAAAACAATTATATAACACATATTACCACATACATATATTTATCAAAAACGTTTTAATTTTGAACATAATATAAACAAATATGCAAACTATAAACATATATAAATTGAATTGCGTGAACAAAAAATTTAAAAATAACATTAAAAAATCTAAAAAGATTCATATTAATTTATATATAAAGACATATATCTCGTAATAAAATATCAAATTATAATCATATTTAATTTAAGTCAAATACTTATTGAATAAAGAACAAAAAAACAGATAAAAGAACTGCAATCCTAATAACAAAATTTAACGTTTAGCAACAATTAAAATGTCAGTGTTGGCTCAAAATTTTAACTTATTTTTCTAAATTTTCTAAAACAGAACAAAAAAAGATAATAGCATAACAGAAATGTCAATAAAATAATAATCAACATAAGCAAGGTATGAAATGATAGGATTTAAAATATATTTGAACTATATTAATTTAGGACTTCATTAAACTAAATTAATAAATTTAAAAGTAGTAGTAAATATTTTTATGATAAAGTTTTAGTAA
This sequence comes from Hydra vulgaris, assembly GCF_038396675.1. Taxonomy (NCBI): domain Eukaryota; kingdom Metazoa; phylum Cnidaria; class Hydrozoa; order Anthoathecata; family Hydridae; genus Hydra; species Hydra vulgaris. Next base: position 48,434,003 of record NC_088923.1, on the reverse strand, counting down.
CTCTTTTAGTGCAATAAAGCACTGTAACTGTACTAGAGATAATTTACTAAATTTCTCGAGAGACCTTTTTAATTTAGATTTTGTTTTCGCAATTTCAGATTAAGCATGCGCTTTAAAAGCCAAGATTTTCGTTTTTCCATTTTTTGTTAATATTTGATCAAAATTGGGTTCGATATCATATCCAATTTTGATCAAATATTATAAATACGTATTTTTGATAAATAAGTGGTATTGAACTCGAGTTCGAAACTTAAAACTAAATGCGTATTTTTCTGGTATCAATGGCGGTATGTTATACATGATCAATACTCCGAGTATTTACAATACTAGATATGCCGACTGGGAAGGGTCCTGATAGGACCCTTATTATTCCTGAAAATAGAGTCCTGTGGAACCCCGCAAGAACCCCGCCATCTGCAAAAAGAATACAATTTTTAAAAGTTTGTTGCTAAATTTAAACCATTTATATATATACTAAGAATAATAAGGGTCCTAAAATAGAGCCCTGGGGACACCACAAGTTACAGCATATGGAATTTTTTGTTTTTCCTCATATTGTATAAAATGCTTTCTATTGGTCAAATAACTTTTCAACCGAAGTAAGTTGTTATTTTTTACTTAGTAATTTTCAAGTTTTTTTATTAGTATATGGTTTAAAGTATCAAAAGCCTTTGACGGATCAATGAAAACTCCTAATGTAAAGTAGTTCGTACATAATGCGTTTGTTACTTGATTGACTATTTCAACCACTGCATGTTCAGTTGAACATTTTTTTTAAAACCAAACTGTTTTGAATACAACATATCGTTTTCTGATAAATGGTTGAATAGCCTGTTATAGATTATTCTTTCAAACAGTTTTGAAAAACACAGCAATATAGATTTAGGTCTTTAATGAGGTCGCCCATAAATTACGTCATGCTTTAGGGGGCTGTAAGGGTAAGCGATTTTGTGACGATTTTGTATTTTCTATCGATGTATGTTGACATAATTTTATGTCTGAATTATTTTCTGCTGACATAAAATATGTCAAACATACTGATTTATTTGCTGTTTTATATTCTTGAAGAACAAGTCAAACTTATTTGTTAACATAGTTTCATTTTATTCATCAAAATATTCTGAAATGCAGTACAAAATTTTTAGTTTGATTTTTATTTCAAGAATATAGGACATAAAATATGTCCGAAATAAAACAAAAATATGTCAAAATATGTCAGATATGTTTTGACATAATTTTGTGTCAGCAAAAAATAATTCAGACATATGTCAAAATATGTCCATAAAAAATATGTCAGCAAAAAATAATTTAGACATAAAATTATGTCAAAATACGTTGATAGAAAATATGAGGGACATATTTTATGTTAGCTGAAAATATGTCTCAGATGCATTTGACAGATAACAACCCTGCCCTCGGTTACTAGCCGGCAGCGGACTCCACTCGGCCACGTCAACATGACTTGTAGTGAGAAAATTATATTTATAAAATAATAATTTTGTATGTTTATATCTGAAAAATAGCTATTTAAAATTGGTGCGAAGAAACATTCCCCATTCAGTGCATAATTCATGCTCAAGTTTTGAGTGAAATGTGTGGCTGTTGTCAAATAGCACTTGCCATGGAGATACTCTTCCTCAAAATATTTCCTCTAAATGCAAGTGCACTGTTGTTTTTTCTTTGTTTTGTGATTTTCTCTAAATTACAAATTTACCGCAATCGACAATTGATACATAGATCTCCGGTTTGTTATGAGTTACGTCAATCGCTAAACAATACAAACTTTTTAACTTCAAGACTTCCTTCCTACCATAGAATTGGCTTGGGATCAACTGATAGATATCATTCACAATTTTTAAGACTGACTTAACATTTTTTCGATTGACTTCAAAATAATGAAGGTGCCAGCTGATGTGACATTAACTGCCATTGCAGAATGGGTTAAATGCAGCCAGTTCTGTTGTACCCGGTTAAAAGCATTAACTTAATTTTCTGCTGACAAATTTTTATAATTAAGTTGCATTTTTTTACAAGATCTTCAAAAATTGGGTTTTGTCCCCAATAATTAAAAAACTTAACCAGAGAACAACTTTTTGCAGATTCGCTCATTAAGTAACATGATCAAAGCCCCATTTTATTGGTAGTTGAGTACTTTGATCAAGGCTTCCAACTCTGCATGATTAATGTGAGTCATATCATCTTGTTTCCTTAGCCATAAACAACCTTTGACTATTTCTTCAGCCACCTCCACTATATTTCAGTATATTTTAGCATAACTATGCCAGTAGCTAAGTTGCTTGCATCGCACCACATAGTTGTTTCGGAAGTATTTTTGACGTTCCGTATTCAACAGGGTTTTCGTGTTTACAGTTACTTTCCCATTAACTGTCAATACAAAAAGATTTGCCGGCATTTAATCTTTTGAGAGTTTTGTGCAGACTGTCACGTTTCCAACGTACTTGGGTGCGGTGTTTATGACTTGTAATCCAAGCACACAACCGCCAACAGGTTTCCCGGCAACTTTGAATTTAGTCCATATTTTTTCAAATACTATTGAACTGTGCAACTTAACACAATGTTATTGGTAACAATGATGTCATCAATAAATGAATCCGACCCACACTCGATAACTTTGTCCGATGATAATTTTTTTTTCTAGTTATTATTCTGAGTGCCAAATTTAAAACAATACCCAATCTTGTTAGGCAGTAACTTCCACGGTGTTAACTATTGTCAAAAAAATCTCCCAACGCGAATTGTTCGCACGACTATTAAAACTAAGTGTCGTGTAGACTGGAATATTTTTACGTTTGGTTCAGGCTACACTAAAATATGCAGTTAAGTAACAAAGGTCTATGGCTTAATTTAAAAAAAAATGTATTTTTTAATATTCGATAAAAAAAAAAAAAAACTCTTTTTTAATAAAGACTTTATCTTGAATGTTAAAATGTAAATGTAATATAAATTTTTATTCATTTGTCACTTAATATTTAAAAAAATTTTTAAAAGATCTTACAGTTAATAAAATATGTTTTGTATAAATGATATTTATTTGTAGGTATAAATAATTTATATATAAAATAGTATGAAAAAATGTTTACAAATACCTACGTTCATGTTTAACCGAGAAATGCAATCAGATCATTTTATGAAGTTTATGTTTATTCTACTTTAATGTGTTATTAGAACAATACAAGAGTATGTTATTTAAACACACTATTACAAGAGTGTGTTATTTAAACACACTATTACAAGAGTGTGTTATTTAAACACACTATTACAAGAGTGTGTTATTTAAACACACTATTACAAGAGTGTGTTATTTAAACACACTATTACAAGAGTGTGTTATTTAAACACACTATTACAAGAGTGTGTTATTTAAACACACTATTACAAGAGTGTGTTATTTAAACACACTATTACAAGAGTGTGTTATTTAAACACACTATTACAAGAGTGTGTTATTTAAACACACTATTACAAGAGTGTGTTATTTAAACACACTATTACACTATTCTTCATTTTATGTTTATCTCAACAGGCTTTGTGGAATAAAAACTGCTTGAAAATTTTTGAAGTTCGAAGTTTTAATTTTTTATTATTAGATCTTCATAATTGTTTATATTAAATTATATTTTATTATATTTATTATTTTTATATTATTTAATATTTTTACTTTTATATTTTTGTTTTGTATTTTTTTCAATGTTTTCATTAAATTTTAAAATTGAATGAAAAAGATCTTGATCTTATTTTGCTTTTTTTTTTTTATACTTGTATTGTAACTTCATTAAATATTTAATTGGTTACATATTATTAACTTTATATTAAGTTATTATTAAATTGTTAAACACTTTTATTATTGATTACAACAGTTTCATTATTAAAAGACTAATTACTTTTCAAGCTTGTTTAATATTATATTTATATTTATTAATCACCCACTGTATATAATACTAGGTAAATTATTATAAAGTTAAATTTTTGAAAAGAAAGAAATTTATCTTGGAATATTTTCTTCAAGAATATCTTTGAAGATTTTCCTTTGCTCTAATGAGTTCTAGAACTCAATTGCATAGCTTAACCTTTGAAGATCGTTTTTAGGAATAATATTTTTTAACAATAATTTTTGCTTTTTTTTTGTTTTGCATTAAGTTCTCTAGATTTAGTTCATTTCGATTGCATAAACCTATAACATCATCTAGAAAAGGGTGCTTAGTGGTTTGGTTTTTAACTGCGAATTTACAATACCAAAGGTTGTTTTATTGCTCAATATGCGAATAAATAAGTTTAACCTGTTTTGCTCTACGATTGTTGATACATCTTGGATGTAAAACAAATAATGAATATAATTTTTACTATGTTTAGAAACATTGAAGAGTGACTTAAGTGCATTCCTTCCTATTATATCAGGCTTTTGCATTAATACATCTTTATAATCGCAAAGTTTAAAACAATACGTAGGTACCGGAACCGCTAATGTTTTATATAATAATCCAAACCCGCAAAGCGGGTTCCAGACTGAATAAGAGTTTGGATTATTGCCCTTAACTTTGATATTCTATTATCAATATTTGAATGATTAAGTGAGGCAAAAGTAGAGCTTTTAGTATCCCATATAAAGCTTAAATGATTAAGTTTATCATCCAGTTTTATAAAATAATTTTAAAAATTATTTTACATACAGACTTTTAGTTTTTTGATAATTAATTTTCATTCAGGAGTATAATTATGATTAGAGTATCCATTTTTTGTAATATCTTTTCTGCAAATACCAATTTGATGTTTTGTTATCAATGTGAGAGTATAATCTCAAGATATATTAAAAAATGGTAAGATGAGGTATATAGACCTATGATCGATACGCTTTGTTTTCTTATAAATCAAATTCAAAATCAAAGAATCCGTGATTCAAACCCCACTTCTGGGCAAGTTTTGCAACATCGGTTAGGAAGGAGGCGTAAACTTCCTATTAGTTCATCCAATCTTTCCAATAAAATCCAATAAAATTCAATCTTTCTTGGAAACCATATATCAAATCAGTTGCAAAATTAGCATCTGCTAAGGTTGCATCTCTTTATCGAGCTCGTCACTTTCTTACTTCGGATTCTATTCTCTATCTCTATAAATCTCAAATCCGGCCTTGTATGGAATACTGTTGCCATATCTGGGGCGGATCTTCTAATGATGCCCTTTCTCTTTTAGACAAGGTGCAAAAACGCATTGTAAACATAGTTGGACCTGCTCTTGCACCCAACCTCCAACCATTATCACATCGTCGTAATGTTGCTTCTCTTTCTCTTTTCTACAAATACTATAATGGGCACTGCTCTAAAGAGCTAGCGTCTCTTGTGCCATCTACTAAAATTCATTCTCGTGTTACTCGTCATTCAATTAAGTGTCATCCTTTTTCTGTGACTGTTCCTAAGTGCTCCAAAAACGCTTATTCGTCTAGTTTTTTTCCTCGAACATCAGTTCTTTGGAATTCGTTTCCTTCATCTTGCTTTCCTGATTCATATAATTTGCAACCTTTTAAGTCGTCCGTCAATCGTTATCTTGCTCTACAATCTTCATCTTTTCTCTCTCATTAACTTCCAACTTTAATTAGTGGCTGCTTGCAGCCTTGTTGGAAGCGAAGATGTTAAAAAAAAAAAAAATTGCTCATCCGCGGTTAAGTTTGGAAACACGCGCAAACTGGCAATTGGGAGATTTTTGAATAAAAATTAACGTCGTTTTCTGACGCAACTAAAAATATACAATTCATATACAAAGCAAATATTAACACTAATCACAGTTATGTAATCATACTTATAAATTCATTAACTGTTTTCTTTAATGACTTTTTTAACAACTAAAAGTAAAGTATAAAAAAGAAATGACAACAGCTAGCTTTTGCAAAACGTTAATTTGTTACAAATTAACGAACGCTGTTTTCTTATAACATGTTTAAGTTCTTATAACAAATTAAGTTTGAAGCGGAATCACGCACGGAACAGAAAAACGCTAATTTTAGTTACAAAATAAATTTAATTCCTCAGAAAATATAAGTTTTGGCAGTTTAAAATTTTTAAAATAGTATTTTAGTTATTAGTAAAGACTTCGAGAAAGTTTTTCGAAGAGAAAGTTGAAGGGATTGCACTATTACCATTGAGCCACAGCAATTGCTTAAATGCAATTCATAAATGGTCGCGCGTGGAAGTTACGAATTTGTCAATTTCATGTAATTTTTTTATGAAAATAAATTGCTTGCTAATATTTTAGCGAAAAATTACATTTCTACGACTCATATTAAATATACTTTTGATGAGAAATAGCAGACATCAAATATTTCTAGTTAGAATATCATTTTGAAAATTATTGTATTTTTTTCAAACTGTTGCGACATTAAATAAAACGATAAATCTATATATTTACACATTCAGGTAGCCTAAAATATGATAGAAGTGTTTTTGCTATAATTTTTCTTTAAGAAAATCATAGTAGTATGTATTTTAAGTAATTTAAGTACCAGCCGGGTATTTCCATTTCTATGCGTATTTTTCAATTTTTTTTGTTTTTACAATTAGAAGCTGGGACTTATAGTAATATATATATATATACTTATACGATTTTCTTAAAAAATAATTCTAAAAAATTTTTTTTTTTCATATTTTAGGCTACCTGAATTTTAAATATATATATTTTTACAATGGTGAGAGTGTGTGTGTGTGTGTGTGTGTGTGTGTGTGTGTGTGTGTGTGTGTGTGTGTGTGTGTGCGTGTGTTAATGTCGCAATAGTTAGAAAAATATACAATAATTTTTTAAACGCTAAGTATATTAAATATGAATTGTAGAGATATAATATTTTAATTGAAATACTCAAAAACAATTCATTTTCATAAAAATAACTACAATCGACAAATAAGCAACTTCCGTGGGTGACGATACATACACTGCATTTGAACTGTAACTCTATCATACGTAGTGCAACCGAGTAACTTTCTGGAAATCTTTACTAATATTTAAAATATTACTTTAAAAAAGTATACCCCTAAAACTTATATTTTCCGAAAAATTAAAACTTTATTTATCTAGTAACTAAAATCTGGGTTTTCTGTAACGTGCGTTGTTGCTGTTACAAACTTAATTTACTCTTTGATAACATTACTTACAAATATCATTCTTTGCTACAAAATATTTATATAGATTAGAACTAAATGAGAGTAAATTTTTTCAGTTTTATTATTATGAAAATAATAGTCAAAACAAGAAAATAGTGGGGGCTGTTGCCCACTTTAGCCCCCCCCCCCTCACACACACACACACCTTCACCCCTGCTAAGTGAAGAATCTTATAACTTTGAGTGTAAAAAAACAACATTTTTTTTAGGAAATTTATTGAATTAAATACTTTGTAAAAGTTCTAGCTCTTTTGATTTATAAATCATTTCCAAATTCAAGACGTTTTTAAATTTTAGTTAAAGCAATTTGAAGCAAACCGACTAAACAAAACCTTAAAAAAAGACCTTAAAAAATTTTTTGGATTCCTGGGTATATTGAATTTAGCATGAATTTCACTATTTATTGTCCTTATGTCTGTTATCACATTACAATTTAATAAAAATAATATTTTTTTTGTAATAATATTATTAGCAAAAACACAAATACAAATTAAAATGAAGGGAATTATATATTTCGCAATAAAATGTTAATTATGAAGAGTCAGATCAAATTAGTTTCACTTTGCAGGCTTTCTTCATCGCGATACTAGAGATGACATTTTCGTAAAATAAAGTCTTGACGATGTTGTTTTCAATTGAAATCACCAAAGGTTAGTAAGGCATTCTTCAGCTATAGTAGATCTCAATATGGATTTGATGAGAGCAAGCTTATTCAAAGAGCGCTCTCCTTCAGCCACTGAAACCGGGATTGTATTAAACATGCAAAGCAAAATGCAGATGAAATGAAATATTGACTAAAGACCTTTCTGCTAGATTTCCCTAAGCAACTTGATAAAAAAAGGGATTTTGTCTGTCCAAAAAAATTTAATCGTTTAAGAACATTTAGTTGGCGGATTTCTTCAATCGACTCCTCTTCTTCTACACTATTTACGTGGAGGTTTGAAGAAAAGCACTTTACGTCGACTCGCCGTAAAGTGCTTTTCTTTTCCTTGTCATTTTATTTACAAAATCATTTTGGAACGAAGCTAACCCAGATGCAACTACTTTCGCTTCTTGGAGGATTTGGGGCCAAGAAGAACTTAATTGGTCAAAATCATCAATTAGAGTCTTTAAAATCTTTGTCTGGTTGTCTAAAGAAATGCTTTTCTATCCAAAGAAATGCTTAAATCAATTTGGGTTTGATCCAAAACGCTCTTTTACAATACATTGGTTGTCAGATGGCGGAAAAATCGAAGAACAAAATGAGACATATCCGTATGAGACATATCCGGAAGTCCATCAACAATAACGGAAAAATAAATGGCTGTGTTGATCTCTTCGGCAATAGCATATGTTGAGTTCTGCAGCTCAAATAGTGCGCTTGTATTCTTAATTCTTGTTTTTAATGTCGAGAAACTTTTTCTTGATGTAACTGGAGTGTCTTATTGTGATTCCCCAAAAGCTCAAGGGTAGCTAAAAGTTTACCATTATCATCCTCGTCTAGCATGTTTGATAAACCTACGTAATCATGAGCATAATATTGAAATAAAGATTACATCTAGATTATTATTTCAAGCAACAATAATTTTTATGAATATAAACTGTAAACAGACCTCGAAAACTTAGATTCTTCAAAGTTAAATGGAGAGTGATGTCTAGGACGCAGCTTAAAAAGTCATACTACTTAGATGCCTCATTTCTTATTGACTTTTCAAGTTCTAAACTGATCCCGGTCTGATTTTTTCAGATTTCAAAAGCTGATTTCCAGATAATGTAGAGATTATTGTGCTGAACATTAGAATGGTGGCTTTAAATCTTTTCTTCTAGTTTTCGCCTATTATCCTTTATTCCGCCATTCCACATACAGAGGAAAGACTGAAGTTCAGGGTCAAAATTATGCTTTTGCCCAAAAATAGAGCATGGAAAACAAACAAAAGCTTTGACATTTCCACTCTAAATAAGCCATTTTCTGTTGATGATCTCTCCATTAAGAAAAGTTTCTTAAAAAACGAAGGCAGGAACAATTTAGTTCTAGGAAAAAGTGACGGATTTTGAAGGGTTCCATTTAGTATAACTAGATTGCGTTCGACTTAAATAAAGAGGAAGCTCTGGCTATATATATATATATATATATATATATATATATATATATATATATATATATATATATATATATATATATATATATATATATATATATATATATATATATATATATATATATATATATATATATATATATATATATATATACATATATATATATATATATATTTATATATGTGTATATATATATATATATAGTTGTGGACAAAATAATAGTAGTGGCTAGTAAAACAATGATTTGTGATAGTAGTTTTATGTAAATTTAAATATAAATTAATAAATTTAGGCATAACAGTAATACAAACACTGAATAATGAAATGGGAGTAAAAAATGTTGGTAACACTGTTCAAATTACTTTAGGGAAGTCCCGAATTTTATATACGAACATATTTAGATTTGTAGGTTAAAATAACATATCTGTTGTTTCCTATCAATTTATTTATATTAGCTTTTTGTTTATTTGGTTTTAGTAAGACTAATTAAAGGTAAGATTAATTTTAGTGTTAAATTAATGAAATATATAAAATAATCGTATAAATTTATTTTATAAATAGAAATTATGGGTCGTTCAAAGTACTGTAGTGCAGAAAAGAAACAACTAATTATTAAATTAAAACAAGAAGGGAAAGCATACAAATTTATTCAAGAAACATTAAGTTGTTCTTCTATGATGATTAGAAATGCTCTAAAATGGAAAAATGTAGGCGAAAAAAGGGGCCGAAAGCAAAAAGCGACTTAACATGAAGACAGATTGATAAAACGTGCTGCTGTTGCCGATCTTTTTGTAACTTCCCGTCGTATATAAAGAAGATTTAAATTTAAGCGTTTCTTAGAGAATAGTACGTAGGGGGTTAGTACAAAGTAAGTTAGTCGCCAGAAACCCAAGAAAAGTTCCCCTTTTGAAAAAAAGGCATGTGGTAGCAAGATTACAATTTGCAAAAACGCATCCAGATTGGCCTGTTTCAAAATGTCGTAATATTTTGTGGTCTGGTGAAAGCAAAATTGTTTTATTTGGGTTAAGTGGACGCAGGATGTATGTAAGGAGGCCACCTAACTCTGCATACAAACCGCAATACACCATAAAAACTGTAAAACATGGCGGAGCAAAAATAAATATTTGGGGTTGTTTTTCTTATTATGGCGTAGGGCCAATCTATAAGATTGATGGTGTTATGGACCAAGACATATACCTTCAAATATTACAAAATACCATGTTGCCCTATTCAGAAGAAGATATGCCCCTAAGATGGGTTTATATGCCGGACAACGATCCAAAGCATACCAGTCGCAGGGTAAAAAGTTGGTTCATCGAGAATAGGTTTGCAGTTATGGATTGGCCTGCACAGTCACCGGATCTCAATCCGATCGAAAACCTTTGGGCGGATGTAAAAGAGGCAGTTTATAGTCGAAAACCAAAAAACCAGCAGGAGTTATGGCAAGTTGTTCAGAATGCTTGGAACGACATTGCTTTAGAACGTTGTCAAAATTTGATTAACTCAATGCCGAATAGATGCAAAGCTGTGATAAAAACCGGGGGCATGCGATTAAACATTAATTTTTTACTATTATTTAACTAAATTTATATCATTTTTTTGTTAATAAAATAAATTATTTGCAATATAACACTAAATAAATTAATACTGCTATTATTATGTCCATCCTGTTTTTTAGACTTATATAATTATTATAAATAAAAGCGAAAATTTAAAATTTTCCACTAATTAGTTTATCTTCTCACACCTATTTAATTAATAATCCAGTATTACAATTTCATTTTCAGTAACTGTTTAAAGATAATAATATTAACTCGTTAATTTTAATTTCACTACTATTATTTTGTCCATAACTATATATATATATATATATATATATATATTATATATATATATATATATATATATATATATATATATATATATATATATATATACACTCAATTCTCTTTTTATGCGGGTTTTTTTTATGCGATTTTGAAATAATGCGGTGAAACAGAAAATTTTTTTTAATTCTACGTTTGATTATACTATGTACAATTTTCTAATATGATTTCAAATTAAGTTTTCTTATGTTATTTATATTTTCAATGAAATGTTAAGTTTTGTTTATGTTATTTATTATTTTTATTTTCAATAAAATATGAAAGAAAAAATTTGATGTTATCCAATAATTTAAAAAATTTTTCATGAATTTTCATACTTTTTTTATGCGACTTTTGAGCGTGTTTTTAGTCATTATTTAGGTTTTGTGCGATTTCTTGAGTGAATAGAACGTATCCACAATTTTACATATAAATGTATGTCTTTTTTTGCGCGATTTTTTTGTGTGCGGATTGTCCTGCATCTACCGCATAAAAAGAGAATTGAGTGTATATGTAAAACTTAAGATAACTCGTAATAAATTTTTTATTGCACCGATCGTTTTTAAATTTGAAATAACTTTTTCTTATTCGGAAAAACAACAAATATTTGACACAAAATAGACATTTTTAGTGAATTTATTTTTAATTTATCTTTTTAAATCTATCCAATTAAATTCACTAAAATGTAACGGATGCAATAAAATATCCAATTAAATCCACTAAAATGTAACGGATAAGATAAACTATTCTTTACATATTTGATGAATTTTGCAAAGTAAACTTAAGCAAATAACTCTTTGATTGGTCAGTAATTAATATCACAGGTAAACATTAAACAAAAGAGTTGTTATAATCAAATGTTTCTCGTTTTTATCACGGTTATAAAATATAGCAAAAAACTAATCTTTTGGAAAAAATGAAGTTGATGTATATATATTTTACAGCATAAATGATCACGCCATATTTATAATAACATAAAATGTCGCTGTTTGCAACAAATTTAAAAAGAATTTTGTTAATAAAGTTCAAACACCGCCATGACAGTTTATCAGATCAATATAATAGACTCTTTGTTATGAAAATGATATTAGCTTGCACATTAATATCAGGGCTAAACTGGTTTAAAGATCCTTTGAACTGCATCATACCTGGTAATTTTTTCGTTAATACTTTTTTATTCGCTCAAATATGGCAAGTTATTCTTATTGTTTAAAGGAAAGAACATATTTTTTATATGTTCGAAAAAGCAATTATTTGTTTTATTTAAAAGAGAGTTTAAATACGTTATTTTTTGAAAAAAGTTGCTGCGATTGCTATTAAAAGTTCACTTATAAAATAATTAAACTCTTTTTAGCCATAAGTTCTATCGATACTTCATTTGTCACAACCGCCTGTTGGATACAAGGATTATATGTGTATAAAGAATTGATTAACAGGACAGTCGATTCAAGCTATTATGGGATTTCAAAAGACATTGATATTGACGGAATTTCTCGTACCGGATCAGTTTGCGCAACAATTGAAAAAGTTATTAATAACTCTACCGATTGTGTTGCTATGGAGAAATTTTTTTTTTTACAGGTAAAATATCTATCATAAAAATTCTTAGAAATTCATACCATAAGATCTGTACAGCATAATCACCGAAGCTTATCATCATTAATGATAAAAGATCTTTGCTTTGGCTTCAAAGCTTTTGAGCACATAGCACAGCTACAAAAACATTTTCGTTCTCATGCAGCGCCCCAAACATTTTCTACTCCATATAATTAAAAGATGTGACCGCAATACTTCGATTTGTTATTAACAACTTATTTACTTGCCGCTTTCGAAAACAATTTTTTTTTTAAATACTATATAAACTATAATTTTTTTAAAATATTACTTTTTATGTATTTGTATATATTTTGCTTTATTAAAAATAATTTTTAATTAGTGTTAAATATATTTACAAGATTTTAAGTTTGACAGGTGTCACACAATTATATTCATAAAAATTTTTAATAGCCATTATCACTAAAAATCTTTTTATCGATCAATGATCTGTTCAGATTTTTGTACAGATTGCTTAGTTCTTGCTGCTTGTAACATACTTATTTTTTAAATTTTTTATTTTTTAAATGTACACATCTTTATGCACAACCATTTTTATATGCAATCATCCACAGGATTTATAAAAGGTAAAGACGTATAAAGCCTTTAGAAACAAACATAAGCTTTAAAAATGAATCAAATTTCAATAAAAATCAATAACAACTATGTACTATGATAATATTAAGGTCACTTGGCAGAATTAGTTATTGATAATCGTCACTTTGAACTGCTAGAATTACATTCAACGTTTAATTTTCATTTTAGTATCAATGGATTCCCTTTTCCTTGGCCGCAATATCTCTGCTGTATTACATTCCTTACTTGGTGTTTCTCTCTGTAAACAGTGATCTTGTTTCGCTTAACAAAAGTTTGAATGACGGTCACGATTCAAAATGGATAGCGATATATTACTTCAAAAAACACAACGCATGTACAATGTTTTTTAAAGTTATTTTAAACTTGTCTATAAAGATTCTTTACGTTGCGACGAATATTGGCACTTTTGCATTGTTTGATTATATGCTCAATGGCTCCTTCCGATATTTTGGATATAAGTGGATTATTTGGGCACGATCCAATGATAACAATATTTATAAAGGAGTAAACAATTTTAGGAAACCTGGTAAGAGTTTTATTTACAAAAAAAAAAAAAATAATTTAAATATATTAGGAATTGAAAAACTACTTAGTTATAAGAAAATATATTTTATTGTTAAACGTTTCTAGATAAAGTAGAAAGATATTACTTTAAATAATGATATTATTACTCTCTTAGTGCAGGGGGTCGGCAACCTTTAATAATAATAAAAAACCTTTCCGAGTGCCGCAAGGATGATATTGTAAAAAACTGTAGATCATTATTAACAAATTTTCATTTTATGATATTCAATGACACTTAAATGTCATATATATTTATGTTTATATATAATAAAAGAAATAAAGAAATAATTTAGGCAGTAATAAAGGAAAAAATTTACGCAGCCATGGCGCAGTTATGGCTCAAAACGAGGTCCGAGGTTCGACTCCGGCTCTAGCCCAATAAGCGATATTGGTAAGGAAGGAGGCGTGAACTTCCTAGTTAAATGCTCTTCTATGGTGCTCTGTGATAAGACCGTAAGGACTTATAGGAGCACCTTAATAACTACAAAAAAAAAAAAAAAGTTCAAGAAAATAATTTAATTAAAATGAACAAAGAGATTTGTGAAATCTTTGTGAGTGAATTGATTGGTTGGTTTTAGTGAGTGAATTGATTGGTTGGTTTTTGTGAGGGAATTGATTGGTTTGTTTTACATCAGGTTGGTTTCACATCAGGTTGGTTTTACATCAGGTTGGTTTTACATCAGGTTGGTTTTGCATCAGATAGGTTTTACATCAGGTTCCTAACATGTAGTCTATAGTTTTAGACAACTTTCAAGGCTAACATATTGACAGAGACTCTTAAGTTCCTTTTAATGATGTTCATGTTGCTAAATATCACAAGAATATAAAGATCTGAAAACAGTCAAAAGTTAAGATGCTACCAACTTAAGTTGGTTGTAACTCACAGGAAAACTGCTATTCTATACTTCATGTTTCAAATATAATTTGAACTTCCTTTTGAGAATTTAAAGGTTCTTTTGCATTTATGATCTACTGCAAATTCTTAATTTTTTTTGGTCCAAGTTTTCTAGTTCTGTTTGTAAAATTGTAAATTTTGAAGATCAAAAAAATTTTTGATTTCAAATCTATTAGCTGACGTTCAAATTGAGCTCTATTGACATTGAATATCTTATTTTAAAAGACCTGATTATCTATTGTCAAAAGTTCAGTGGTTTGTTAAAAAATGACGTTCAAAATTCCTATTATTTGACAACCTTTTATTAAAGATTAAAAATAATGGTAAAACAGTGGTACTTGAAATAAAACATACATTTCTGTCAATTTGGATTTAAAATTTAAGTGGAATTTTTCTGAGATTTTTTTTGTAGTCTTGGCTTTGCATAGTTAGATTAATATTTATTTCTAGTCTTGCAATACAGTTTTCACACTAATTGTATTTTATGTTTAAACGTATTTTTGCTTATGTAATGCAACGCATTCAAAAATTCACAGTTTTTAAACACAATGTTGACATAGTTGCGTAATAGAAATTCAGCTTCAAATCATTATTTCACTAAAAAAATGTTTTTACTTTTATAAATTAAACTTTTAATTTGTTTCTTTGTTGAATTGTTTTTAGTTGTTAAAATACAATTTGAACATGCAGAAGAGCCACACAGCTTGGATAATAGAGCCGCATGCGGCTCGTGACGGGTTGTCACGAGCCGCATGCGGCTCTATTATCGAAGCTGTGTTTATTAGCGTAAACCAAAAACGCGTGTTTATTACGGGCAATTTTACTCGAGTTTAGCACACGTTTTTAAGGGTTTTTAAGTTAAATTTAAATTTTGTATGCTTTTATCAGTGGTTTCACATTTCATACGAAAATTTGTTATAATGTAATATTACGTTTCCGTAACGGTAAAACCATTAATATTTTAACTGTACCGTTAAAATATTAATGGTTTTACCGTTACACGTGTTTATGATAAATAAATTTCACGAATATGATTCTAATTTCACGGGAAATATTTCACAGAATGAAACCATTCTTGGTACGTGTTATTCTTTTTGTTTAAGAAGGTTTTAATTACGCAATAGAAACCAAGTGTAACTTTGTCTGAGTTGTGCCAGCTGGGCCTTGTCTTGGTGCTATCTTTAGTATTGTTAAAAGTGAAAATCTCTGTCAGAGACACCAACAATATTAAAGAGACAAAGAGAAAAAAATATATTAAAATAGGAATTAATTAACGTTTTATAAATAAAATTATATTTCACAAATTTAAATGGTTTTCATTTTTAAAAATGAAAAACATTTCGTTTTACCTCCACAGTTTGTACATTGATTTTCTTTAGAAAATAATAATGTAACAAAGTTTTAAACAATGCTGCAGTTTAATTTTTATTCTGAAAAATGATTAATCTTGCAATTTAGGTAATGAACTTTTCCCGCCGTTCGGTTATTGTGAACTTTACGAGTCAACTAAAGACATCAAGCACAGTGTAGTAAACAAGCACAAATTTGTTTGTGAACTGTCGCAACATATTCTTTATCAATATTGTTTTTTAATTATTTGGTTTTTGGTTATATGTGGAGCCGTAATATCTGTATTCGGATTTTTTATTCAAATATTTCAGTATTTTAGACTTCTCGTGCGACGTTGTTAGTAAGTTATTTTTTTATTCTTGTTTTATTTTTTTTAACAAATTTTTTTTTAACTCTTTGCAAAATAAAATTTCGCAAAGAGTTAAATAGATGTTTGGTTTGTTATTTATTTAGAATAATGGTTTGTCATATCACTGAAACACTGAGTGATGTGACAAACTAATTAGGCACTTTTAGACTGGCGCAGTAAATTGACTATAATAGAATCTAAAAAAGTCAGTTAAAATGAATCACTTTGTTACTAATCTGTCGCTATTCACAAACGGAGTTCAATACCGTTAGTGCAATAATAGTCTAGTAAGCACAAGACGGATTTAACACGTATTTAACGTATTAATACGTTTTGACGTGCTTTAAACGTGTAAAACACGTCTTGTGATGGGAGCCGAGCCGTTGGTTTACTTGACTCTTTTTCAGAGCGTAAGAAAAGTTAGTTTGACTTTATAATAACTATTTCATATATATTCATAATTTTTCTATAAAACAAAATGTAACAATACAACCAAACACATCTAATTTATTTTATAATATTTCATACTTCTGTATTTTTTATTAAATACTTTTTTCCTTTTATTTTATTTTTTTTCGGTATCAAATTTACGTGTTAAATTTACCTTAAATTTACGAGTATTTTTTTCTATAGTTTACGTGACCCACCAACGAAAAAGCTTTTAAACTCGCTTAACTTGTACGAATTGGTTTATTTACAACGTATAGAATCTAAAGATAGACATTTATACATTGAGGTTATCGAGGAATTAAAAAGACTGGCCTATATTTAAAGTCATAAAAAAAAAAGTTTTGTATTGAAGTTATTGAGGAAAAGAATAATCTTTTTAACTAATGTTATCATGTTAAATGTTAGACCGCGTATGGACATAAAGTTGAACAACTAGATACAAGCTGTTGAAAAAACATCTTTTAAGACCAAACATCCGTTGCAAGCATATGATTAAGTTATCTTGTGCATTGAAAGTGGAAAAGATAAACTTGAAATGTTCTTTGCACCGTCAGAAAAATCTTTTCGTTGTTTTTTAAAATAAAAGAAGAATATAAACTAAATATTCGGCTAATAAAGTTGAATAATCAAGAACATAATTGTAAATTGAAGTAAAATATAAGTTAAAGAAAATACAAAACAGTTTAAAATTCAAATGCGTCAAACTAATGTTGAATAATCAAGAACATTAATTATAATCTTGATTCATGTTTATTTTATAATGCTCCACTCACAAATGGTTAAATATGAGGTAAATATTGAATGGTTTGGTATTACTGTTTATCTGGCCAAACATATATCATAATTAATAAAAATAGTCGGTTGTCTCCATCTAATTTTGTTGTCTTTAATATTTGAATATACAAATGTAACGTATATACTAAGAATATTTAAGGTAAATAATAGATATATTATGAAATTTAAAAAAATAGAGATATTTACAAAATGTTTTATTTTAAAATTAATTTTGTTTATTTTTTGAATATGTAACATATGTAAAAAACCTGACAATTATGTATGACACGTGTAAAATATAAATGTGAAAAACATGACAATTTTGTATAACACGTGTAAAACATATATGTAAAGACTCGCTTTCCAGGTTTGTTAGCGTTATTTTTTTAGTTAAGAAAACAATCCACGTTTTTTATTTTTGAACATCTGCAAAAGCAAAACTAATAATATAATTAACCTTGTCACTTAATATACTTAATCAACAAAAAGAATTTGTAATAAAAACCCTGGAAACTAAAAATGTTGTTTATTAGAAAGGTTAAAAAACTAAAAGAGTTTGTCATAGTTATATTGGTAACTAAGAAGAATTATATCTATGTTCGCTACTTTCGTGATTTTATAAGAGAAAGAGTTATGACCTTTCTAATTTCATAAAACATCATTGGTGGTTATTATAGTTGGTTGTTGATGGTTTGACGGTTTATATTAACGATTGTTTTATGGTATTAACCATAATCGAACAGTTAAAACCAATGTTTAGAGCGTCCAATAGTACAATTTTAACAATTAGTTTATTAAAAAACTTTTTAAAAAAACTTAAGTAAGCTAATTTTTCAAGTTTCATGGGAAAAATTGTTTTTAGACTATTTAAATCAATCTTAATCTCTTTCATTAGACGATTGTCTGTAGTAGTGAAAGTCTTATCTCAAAGTTAAAACTAGCGTTAAAAAGGATATTTTTAATCTGTAAGTTATTGTAATATTTTGACTGCACCTATACAATCAATTTGCAAACGTATTGAAAACTAAGTAAAAAAATAAATTTTATTAATAGCAATCAAAATAACTGTTATTCGTTCCATTCTAATGATTTCATCATTTATCCAAAAGAAAAATAATTTAATCTTTCCTCCGCGATTATCTTTATTAAATAAAACCATGACAGGCTTCATTGCTTAAAATAGAGGTATTGCAATATTCTTCAATCTCCTGCGTATG
Source organism: Hydra vulgaris (assembly GCF_038396675.1). NCBI lineage: Eukaryota > Metazoa > Cnidaria > Hydrozoa > Anthoathecata > Hydridae > Hydra > Hydra vulgaris. The sequence continues at coordinate 48,415,108 of NC_088923.1, read as the reverse complement.
TAGAGACATCAAACAACGGCAAAAATGGAATCAAGTGATCGGATAAGATCAGGGTTGGTACCCAAAAACACAAGAGCAAAAACCCAACTTAATGGATTTTTGGTCTTAAATTTTTTATTTTTTATTTTATCATTCATAAATCAATTTCCATTAACACTCAAGATTTGATGCTGCTCAACAATAGTTCTGATAAAAATAAAATAAGAAGTTTAGTAGGTCAAAAATGAGAATTGTATTTTACTTGGAGCAGTAATATTCAAACTTAAACATTTAAAACAAAGTCATCAGCTAATATCTTGATCTTAAATGTCTGTAAATTAGTAGAAGCATTTTAGCTTTTTCTCTTCCTAAACGATTCCTAATTTTGCTCCTTATAATGCCAAAAGATGAGAAATATCTTTCAATGGATCCAGTACTAGTTGGACAAGTGTGCAACTGCTGTAAAAATCTTGCAAAATTTGCAAGCAATTTGGAAGACTTAGATTTCTTCATTTCTATGATTCTCCACCAATTTGTTGCTGATGTTGTGCTTTTTATACTATCGTTAAATATGTTGGGAAACAACATCTTTTTGTTTAAATGTATAGTAGCCTAGCATAAAGTCAGGATAAATTTCATTCAACCATTCCTCAGCTTCTTCTTCTTGACTTCTATATAATTTTCTTCCTAAGTATCTATCCAATTTTCTTCAATTTTCTTCAATTTTCTTCAATTTTCTTCAATTTTCTTCAATTTTCTTTCTAAGTAAATAAGTAAAGTTATAAGAGTAGTAAACTTAAATAAAAATTTTTCATCTGTTTTTATTTAAATTTGGTCAGATGCAATTTTTAAATTTTTTCACTATTGTTTAGTTACCTTCATATTTTGGATCTGTTAAATTGGCCAGAAAATGGAACAATTGCTTTCTTAGACCACTTTAAAATATCATTTTTGTACAAAGTCAATTTTTTATAATGTATGAGGCTTTGCCAAATCTCAACTGCCTCAGACAAAGTTGTATCGTCTGCCTGTAACTACAGCAAACACAATAGTTTAGTTAATAGTTATGTAAATAAAGTTAATGATGGCAAGGTGCCAGTAGTTTTAATATACTTATTATAATTAAATTTAACACATCCAGTTACTAACTAATTTTATTAAACTATTTAACGCAACACCAACAATTTTCAGTTGTGCATGTCAATTTATTGCTTCTCTCTGTATTGACAGATTGTCAATTAGGCTTCCTATTAAAGGATCAATGGACTCCATATGCTCACCTCTAGTGTCAACGTACAGAGAATGATTAGAAATGTACGTCTGTAAACAATTTAATTAAGAGTTCCAGCGAGTATTATTGAGTGGCTGTAGCATCAACCCACCCTTTTCCAATAACCATCTCTATAATACAGTTGTTTAAGAAAATTTAACAAAGAAATATTAAAAAATAATTTCGTTAAAATAAAGATAGGATCTCTTTTGCCATAATTATTATTTAGGCATATATCATTAACACAGCTGTTTTATTTTGTAGTATTGTATAACAGAATATGATCAATAAGTTAATAACAATCTAGAAAATAGTGCATACGTTTGGTTGGTAATGATTGCAAAATTATTTATAAATTGCTATAATATACTTTACTGTAGACTGCGGAGAGACATCCTTTTCAACCAAATTTATAAAATGAGCAGAGTAGCCATATGTTATCAACTTAATGGCTTCAGCTTGTAAAGGTTTCTCATTTTAGTTGTCAGTGCATTATGCAAATGCCTAAATAAATAAAATATATATATATATATATATATATATATATATATATATATATATATATATATATATATATATATATATATATATATATATATATATATATATATATATATATATATATTTATACATACATAAATATATATATGCATATATATACATGTATGTAAAAATATATATATAATTATACATACATACATATATATATATATATATATATATATATATATATATATATATATATATATATATATATATATATATATATATATATATATATATATATATATATATATATATATATATATATATATATGCATATATATACATTAATTAAAACAGCTAAACATCTAACACTTACCTCTTTATTACATGCTTCTTTAGCAATTTTGCATCGTTAACAGCCTGAGCGCAATATTCTGCTGTTTTTGATTGGCTTCCAGTGTCAATTGCAGAAATGAAATAGAGTTTATTTCCATAATGGATACTATGACAATTATAGGATTATAACTGAATATAGTCCAACCATTTTGAATTAGAGTAAAAGCGCAATCATCAGCAAGATAATTTTTCATTAAATTAATTACGTCTTTATTTATCTTTTCTAAGATGTCTGAAGATATCTGTTAGATATTTGGTGGCTCGTATCCGGGTCTAAGTTTTTAAGCAGCTTGGTAAATTCAAGATTTTCTAACTACGTTGAATGGTATATTTGCTAATGGTATATTTTCTAACTACGTTGAATGGTATATTTGAATGGTATACTTGAAAATCCAGTTAATCCTTTTGATTACTTGTTGTTGTAGTAACAAATTCAGAAATGGATGTTTACCGTTGCAGCGTCAATGCAGTTGACTGAACAACAGACAAATAAGAAGAATCACTAATAAACCTTAATTAATCTTGCTCATTATCACCTGACTGGTTAGACTTATTTGATGCTGCGGATGTCGATGGGCTTGACTTTAAAACTGATATATCGCTAAATACTTCAGCGAAATTATTAGCGCTTCCTTTTTTCTTTCTTCTGCATTTGTTTATAAATTTAACTTAAAAAGATAACTCTATATAAAAATAGCTTTATGTTAGAAAAAAATCCAATCTGATTATTAATTAAGCAATTGTATAAAACAAAATACATGTAAAAATGAAAAATAGATTTTAAATAACTATAAATCAAACTTTGTTACTAAAGATTTATAGCAAACTTTAGCAAAAACACAAAAACCCACCCAAAAATCCAGTTTGGTTAGGTTTTTGCTCAAAATCCCAGGTTTTTGCCAACCCTGGGTAAGATCCAATTTTTAATGTTTTGCCAATTATAAAGTTTATATTTTATGATTTCTACTTTTTTTTTTTTTTTTTTTTAAAGTAGATAATGTTAGTTAAACCAAAAACCAATGTCACCGGCTACCTAATCAAAAAAAAAATTAACATTTACTCAAAAAAACGTCTATAAGACATCTAAAAGACGTCTAAAACACGCATTAAAGTTTTCATAGTAATCTTTTTGTTAGACTTGACAAAACCTTTAACCTAGTCAAGAAAAAGCACTTATTTAGATTGTCATGGTGCATGAAATAAAATGATTATCATTATAAACTTTTAAAAGAAATTGTTACTACTGATTTTAAAATGTCCGAGTGACTTTACAAAAGTTACTCGGATTTATCGATTGACTTAACAAAAGTAACTCGGACTTACCGAGTGACTTTACGAAAGACGTACCTCATGCTAATATTTATAAAAAATTTTTAATTTAGATCAATAACCATTTAAATGTAGTAAAGCTCAATTAAACTGTAAAACAAAATAATAAATTGAACAAATAACTTAGATCTGTAATTACCGTAACGAATAGTGAAAAAAAAAATTCTTTTCCCTCATAATTATGTCATAAAAATATGTTGTTCGCTTTTTTATTTTTAGTATCTTTACTTTTTAGTATTTTTAGGTTTTGTTTCTAGCAACATAACTCTTCATACCAATAGCATATTTTCTTATAGCTAATATTTTCAATAGCGTATTTTCCATATACCAATAGTATTTTTTCTTATAATGATAACATTTTCTAATTAGTTATTTAGGTGCTGCGAGAAGTCCTTATAGTCTTATCACAGAGCGATACTCTGTGATAAGATTGTAAGATTGATATTTACAGGAGCTTCTTGCTCCAACCTATCCTTAGTCCAAAAACTTTAAAAAAAATTTTAATTAAAAAAAATATAAAAAATAAGAGAGATGGTTAGAGCCTAATGGTTGAATTCGAATTTTGAAAAAACTGATAATGACAACACATAACTTTTCTTTTCCCACGTTTCACACCCTTTGCAGTATTTTAAAATGACCTCTGTATTACTGCATTTAACTGAACTGCAAAGAGATATTTTTTTAAATATAAATTTTTTTAAAGCTCACAAAAAGTTAGCTGTCATAACATCTTGGCAAACTACTTGAACCCATTCAGTGTCAAAGAATCTAAATTTATCCACCGAAAAAAGATTTCATTAAACTAAATCCAACATTAATGAAACAACCAACTTCTTGAAAGCTTTGTTTGTTCAATTAAAGTTTTTATTTCAGATTTTTTTAAGCAAACCTTTTTAGTATGTTGACCAGTAAGGTTTTCCAGTAGGTTGGCCTGTAAGCTTGCAAACATAGCTTATTTATATTTTGATGTCTAAAAAATTGAACGAAATTTTTAATATAAAATAGCCCAGTTATCAGTCTTTTTTGTTATTTTTTCCGCCATTATGGAATTTTTGATGAGTTTTCAAAGTTTTCTTTTTAAATTAATATAACTATTAAAATTAATAAAACAAATTTTCATCATAGTGAAACATTTTATTCGATACTTCACAGTTTTATTTTTCACTAATGTACCTTAAAGAATCCAAATTTTGCTGGTAGAATTATTTTTAGTACGATAAAAAAATCTGTTGTTTGTGACAGAACAAATATAAAGCTTGCAACAGTTGGAAATACTCTTTCTGTTAAAGGGTAAAGACACAAAAGTTATGACCAAATAAAAACCTCCTCTTTTTGGGGAGGGTGGAAACTTTATTTGGTCATAACTTTTAGACGTAAAAAAATTATTAGATTTAACTTCTGTTGTAGTGGTCTGAGAATGTTTTATTATATGAAAGACTCAGAAAGTATTAAAGTTGAATAAATCCATCCTAGAAACTAATCAAGAAAGCTACTATCTTTAATGATTTTCCAAGCGCACTTTTTATAAGGGCAGACATTAAATAATGAATATAATGCTATACGATGTCAGACAAGCATTGAGAATTTCTATTAAACTATATGAATCAATTCTAAAAGGGAGAGTAGGGAGAAATGGGACGCGCGTAAAGTGATACATTTCAAAATTCCAATTAGGAGAGATATCTAATCAATGTTATTTAATGTAAACAATGAGATTTTTCTATCTCTCTTTAGTAAACTTTGGTTTGTCTCCCTGCGTGTGGTAAAAGCCACATTTTCGAAAAGTACCCAAAAAATAATTTTTAGAGGGATGAAGTGGGGCAAAGAAAAGACCAAATATCACTTTTGTGTAAATTTTTTGTGTAAACCACTTGAATATTTTGATGACGATTACGTTGTTTACAATTTTGATAATTTTTAAATAATAATTATTGTTAAGATGTTGTTACTATTAATATGTAATACTTACTTGCCCCATTTCATGCAATGGCTGTCCCACTTTACCCCAATCACACAGTTCCTCTAAAATCAATAATAGTTGTATATTATATAGTATATACTTTATTAAAACCTGCTGTCAATTTTAGGAAATGGAATCAGTGCTCGAAATGATGCTTTATTTGTTAAAACTTGTTTGGTGCAGTACATACATTATACAAAAAAAAAAATTAAAACTTTTCTAGAAAAATTTTTTAATGTGTCACTTCTCCCCACATCTCAAAGTCCTACATCTCAGTTAATATTTTAATTTCAATTACTATTTTATTATTTTAGTATATTTCAAATTACTAATTTTTTACAAAAATAAAATACAAACTCTCGAGAAAACCCGAGCGGCGATATTAAATGATACTATTGGTACCATTTGGTACCAAACGATGCCAACATAATCTCTAATTGTTTACACTTTACATTTACATAACAGTCTAGAACTGCAGTAGCAAATAAATATTTATTAGCAATTAATAGTAATAGCAAATAAATGCCAATCTTACATACAACAACACAACACAATCAATAGCTCAAATATTTCAAAAAGTGGAAATAGAACAAAATGGTTTTAACTTCGCGTAATACAAGTTATTTAACGTAATTAACAAATAAATTTACAGGTCTGTGTTTTATCAAGTATTAAATATAAATCTTATTTTAAATCGTGCTAAATAACGTTAAGCTAAATGTTTAAGACTCGATACGTTTTTGCGCAAATAATGTTGCAAACAGTTATTGCAAAATAATATTTTGTCTGCCGATTGTGCCAATTGTTTACAAATACCTGGGAGCGATGTCTAGCTAAATTTTTTGTATATGGCTATAATAAAAAAATGGATTTAAAAGTAAAGAAACTCGAAAATGCTCTTTTAAAGCAGCAAAATTTAAATTCAAATCTTGTTTCAAAAGTATATCTAGGAAGTTTACGTAATAGTTCTTTATTGAATAATACACAAACAGTTGCAGCAAAACTTTCAAATAATTTTGGAAGACAAGATAATAACGTCTTATTTGGAAATAATTTAGTTTCGAAACAAAATAAAAAATTATTAGAATCCAAAGATATTAGTCATTTAAAACAGGCATCGAAACCTAATTTGTTTTCAAAAAATGATCTGGGAATTCAGTCTAATTTATTAACTGATAAAAAGATTTTAAAGCCGAACTTATTTCTAAAAAATCTTTCGTGTAAAAGCCTAACTCTCAATTCTCCATCAGTTTTTATTAATCAATATTCAAATGTATTAGTTCCGAATCTTTTTTCTGAAGAATTAGCAAAATGTACTTATAAAAAAGTTGTGGTTAAAAGCAAAAAGCCTATTTCAAAAAAATGCAAAGTTAAAGATGTCAAAAAAACCATTGCAACTTGTACTGATGTTTCAGTTAAAGAAAATGTACTTAATGATGACACTTTACATCATGACACATACGAGTTTTCATTTCAAATTAGCGATCTAGAAGATTCTTATGATTCTTATAACTTTTTAAATGAAAAAACTGAAGAAAATGAATTCATTGATAAACCTAGTAGTTGTGATTTAAAAAAGATAGAACAGAAAAATTTAAATGTTAAAAAGGTATATCCTTTTTTTTATTTTTTCTATTTTTGAGTTTGTTTAAGTGATTATGCTTGTTTCTTACAACGCTTAACGTAGGTTGCATATATCGCCACTCATGTATGAGCACTAGTGAGTTTAATATCACTTATATACAAACCTTACTTGACAAGTTATCACTAGAGAATAAAAATATAGTTCTTTTAGGAGACTTCAACATTAATCTTTTAAAATATGACTCCTGCAATGATGTTTCTAACTTTCTAGATCTTATGTGCTCTTTCTCCCTCTTCCCATTAATTACTCAACCAACCAGAATTACGCCAAAATCAAAGACTCTCATAGATAATATATTTGTAAACTTTCACACTCCAAATACTAAATCAGGCAACCTAACAGTATGTCTTGCTGACCATCTTGTTCAGTTCATATCCTTTCCATCCAAGAACTTAAAACAGTCTCATTCCAAATTATATCGTAGATGTTTTAAAAATTTTGATGAAAAAAGTTTTTTAAAAGACCTTAAAGAAACTGATTGGCTTTCAATAAATCATTTAAACTACTGTGTTAATAACTCTACTTCAAAGTTTTTGGATGCACTTAAAAGATTACTTGATAGTCACACCCCTTTTAAAATGTCAACCAAAAAAACTAATAAATCTTTATCAAAGCCATGGATTACTAATGGAATCATTATGTCAATACAAATTAAAAATAAGTTGCACAAGAAGTTTATAAAATGTAAAATGAGAATTTAAAGCTAAAATGCTTTCAAAAATTCAAATATTACAGAAATCAAATTAGTAACCTACTGCGATACTCAAAAAAATCATATTATTCAACCTACTTTAATGAAAAGTTAAATAACCTTAAAAATACCTGGAAAGGAATAAGGAGTATTATTTATATTAAATCAAAGATCAACAATAATATAGATAGTTTAAATATCAATAATAAAACTATAACTAACAAGAAAATAATTGCAAACACTTTTAATGATTACTTCTCTTCAATTGCAGATAAACTTTCTAAAGAAATTATACCTCCTAGATTTCACTTCAGCCACTATTTGAAAAATCAAAATCTTGATACTTTTTTTATATCTCCAGTTACTCCTCAAGAAGTAAATGACTATATTTCCCTCTTGAATCCAAAAAAAAGCACCGGTCCCAATAGCATTCCTTCAAAAATAATGACCTTAGCATCTCAAGAATTGAGCTTCTCCTTGAGTATTATAATAAATCAATCTTTTCAATCAGGGATATTCCCTGACTTATTTAAAGTTGCAGAAGTTGTTCCAATTTTTAAAAGCGGCTGTAAACAAGATCCATGTAACTATTGGCCTATATCCTTACTCTCAAATATAGGTAAACTAATTGAAAAATTTATGTATAACAGGCTGCTCAGTTTTTTAAATCTATCATATATAGTCTGCAATTTGGATTCCGAAAGAAACACTCTACTAACCAAGCACTCATAGATATAACTGAAACCATACGTGAGGCTTTGGATCAAAAGCAATTTGCTGGTGGAGTATTTGTTGACCTGCAAAAAGCTTTTGATACTGTCAACCATGAAATTTTATTATCAAAACTGTATCATTATGGTGTAAGGGGAATTGCACTGAACTGGTTTAAGTCATATCTAAACCCTCGTCCACAAAGTGTGACTATTGGTAATATCTCATCCACTACTAAGTTTACATCTATAGGTGTTCCTCAGGGTTCAACTCTGGGTCCGCTTCTTTTCCTTATTTACATAAATGATTTTAACACTTGTATTAAATACTCAAAAGTGTATCATTTTGCTGATGACACTAACCTTCTGATTGTAGATAAGTCTTTAAAAAAGCTAAATAAGTACCTAAATTATGACCTGGCATCACTGGTTCAATGGCTGCGATCAAACAAAATATCTTTGAATGTTGAAAAAACTGAATTAGTTCTATTTAAACCTCAAGGCAAAAAAATTACCAAAAAACTTAATTTTAGAATTAGTGGTCAAAAACTAAATATTGTAGATAAAATAGAATATCTGGGCATATTATTAGATGAAAATCTTTTGTTCATTCAACAAATTAAGTCCATATCAAACAAATTAAGTCGAGCAAATGGAATGCTTACCAAAATAAGGCATTTTGTGAATTATGAAACCCTTATGAATATTTGGCATGCTATTTTTAACTCCCACCTACGCTATGGTTGTCAGATATAGGGGCAAAGTCCATCCATTTATTAAAAAAACCTTACAAATCTCCAGAATAAATCTTTAAGAATAATTCACTTTCAACCTAACAGTTTTTGTTCTGACATACTGTATAATCTTTCTAAAATTTTAAAGTTTGACGAACTTATCTACTTATCAAACTATGTTCTTGTATGGGGCATTGTCCACCATAATACGCCTAGCTGTTTCACTAGCTATTTTAAATTCACAAATGATGTTCATAGTTATAAACTTAGGTCTGTATCTTATTGTAGTCTTACTATGCCTTTAAAACAAACACACAAGTATGGCATAAAGTCAATCAAGTATCAATCAATTCAATGTTGGAACTCTCTTCCTGTTGAAACTAAAAAAATATTCTCCAAAATATCAAATAGAAATGCCTTTATAACCCATGTAAAAAAATTTATCTTCAGTAAAAATTATCAATGAACTATCAGTTATGCAATCACCCCCTAGTTATTCTCTATAACTAAATTTTTAATATAATAAAAGTAACATAGAAATAAATAAAAATAACTCATAAATAAAAATAAAAATAAGAATAAAAATATAAAACCAAAAATAGAAATAAAAATATAAAACCCATAAAATAGAAATAAAAATATAAAACTCATAAAATAAAAATAAAATAGAAATAAAAACATAAAACTAAAAATAAAACATAAAAATATATAAATGTTCATTTAGTCACAGTCAAGTACCCTCATTTTCATCATCATGCAAAGTTATATGGCTCTAAAATTTGTGGCATTACTAAACCATATAACATGTAATAAATAAACAATAAACTATTTTCTATGCAATCGTCCCGCTTAATTCTCTATAACAATTTTTTTTTTTCTTCTTCTTTAATTCATATTCAATTTTTCTATGCTTAGAAAAATGCTGGATCACAACAAAACTCCTATGACTTCTACTTCTTTGACTCTTCTTCCTTTCTTTCCTTCTTTTTACTGTTATATTTTTTGTTATTGATATTGTTATGATTTTTATATTTTTTATTTATTTATTTTTTTTTTGCATTATCCTTATGATAATCACTATAATATATATAGATAAATATATAGTAAAATATATACCTATATATAGTAAAATATATAGATAGTACTTATTATATTACTCTATTTAATATTATTATTACTATTTATTACTATTATTATTACTATTTATTTTTATTTATTTTTTATTACTTATTATTATTATCGTTATTATTATGCTATATTTATACCATCATAGGTCTTTACGCGTCATCAGTTTATAACTGTTTGTAAATGTCCCGCACGATTGTATATATACAGTTATTATTAAAGTGAAAATATATTGATTTGATTTGATTTGATTTGATTTAACTGCTGAATTCCATCTTGCGGGTATAGCAGGACATATTTTTATATTTAAAACATAAGTTTTATATTTAAAAAAAGTTTATAGTAATAGATAAAATGTTTGTGAAATTTGAGATTATTTATTATCAATCTTGAAATCTTCATCCAACAGCCAATAAATCTATGTGAATATAATATTTAAAAACTTATTTTTAAGCCCAATTATTGCATTATATTTACTTCTACTCAAAATGTTTGAGCAAAAAATAATAAAATTCTATTTAACTTTTAAAATTTTATTTTAAATTAAAACAAATGGTTGTCAGTTTTGGAAAAATTAGAAGGAAAAAATATTTATTCTTTAAAACAAATTGTGAGTTTTTAAGAATTAGTCAAATAGGATATGATGTCTGTGAAAGTTTTAACGCATAAGAGCTTTTATATAGTTTAAGTTTATATAATATAGAAATAAATTTTTTTATAAAATTAAATATAGTTTACACTCTAATGCATTTAAATGTCTTAACTCCAAATAACTAGCAGGCTTCGCTCATACTTTTAAGGAGTGTTGGTTCTCACAAGACTGATAGATTAGAAGTTGCTTATACTTAAATGTATTAAAAACTTTATAAGTTTTTGATTTTTTCTGTTACAAACAAAGAATTTTATCATTGTGTTATCTCAAAATTTTGCAATTAATGTGGATATATTAAAATTTGTGTTGATTAGTTAATTTGTTGTATGAAATATTGTATTAATATCTTAAACATTCAAAATTCAGAATACCTAATAAACATGGTTTTTCTCAGGAAAACTTGACAATTTAAATTTACTAGTGTGTAATTTACTAGTGTGTAATTAAAAGCATTTCAAAAAATGAAAAAATGATAATAAAGCATCTAAAAGACTTAAAAAAAAGCATTTAAAAGTGTAATTTTTTCAATTTAACCACCTTTTAAAAATCTAATTTTGGTACTAAAATAAGAATTTTGTTTTAAAAATATCCTATTATTTATATATTTCTACAATTTATATTTTCAGTAATTCCATGTCAAATGACCCAGGTCATGTAACCAGACATCTCACATTTTGCTGATTTTTATACAGTAGAGAGTGCTTAGTAAAATAAGAATTCCTTGAAAATTTTAGCGTTTGGCTCCAAGAATATCCTGAAATACGACTGTTTTCCCTTGAGCAGATATTGGCTAAAAGTATAATGGTCATATTTCAGGATCTCCAGGCCCCTCTTGTCTCCTCAGAATACACTGATTTTGAGCTTTGTAATGCGCCATTATGAAACTCTAAGGTTTGGGAATCCGAGGCCCTGCTGGAGGGTTAAGAATAGAGACAATAATTGAAATCAGCTAACTTAACTTGAGAAAATGAAGTATAAATACCTATTAAAAGCTTTCAAATAAAATTTTATGAAATAGACTATAAATTTTTTTTTTTTATATAAAGATGCCTAAAGTTAATTGGACCGTAATAGGTTGTACAGATAGTACATATAGATTGAATAAATGGAAAAAAGAAGTATGCAATCAACATGAACAAAAGTTAAGCAGAGAAATGTTCTTCATGAGAAAGGCCATTTTTATTATATAAATAACCAGCAGCAAAGAAAAAAAATAAAGAAAGACAGTTTTATATTAAAGCTTTAAGAAGAGAATCTATAAGTAAGTCATTATGGCAGCCAAGAGATAATGATAGGGTATGCTCCATACATATTGTTGATGGAATTCCTTCAACTGCAAACCCTATGCCTACTTTATGTCTTGGATATGAAATAGAAGCTAAAAAAATCTAGAAGAAATTTAATCAAACACTCTATATCATTAAAAAAGCAGAAACTTGACCAAACTGCAGTTACTACTGAACAACCAAGTCATTCTAATGATATTTCAACAGATTTAGATAAAGAAAATAATTTATCAATAGCAAATGTATCAGTATCTGATCATTTGTGTTGTTTAATACAATCAAGTAAAATTTGCAAAGTATGTGTTGACAAGAGCAATTTAATTGAATCACTAATCAGTAAAATAAACATGTTAACATTAACTTGTCTAAAGCATCAAAAGTTATTTGATAGTGTTAAAACGTCAAAAGTTATTTGGTAGTGTTAAAAGTTCAGTATTTACATGGAGGAAAATTAAAACTGATGCTAAAATGAACTTTTACACTGGTTTATTGACAATCAAATTGTTTGAGAGTTTATTTTTACTAATCAAACCATATTTACCAAATTTAGTTTAATGGTCTGGTCCTAAAAAGTTCACTAATTCTAAAAACAAGAAAAAACATGCTTCAATGAAAAAATAAAAAAGCTATCACAAAGAGATGAGGTTTTACTTGTTTTAATCTGATTAAGATTACGAATTCTAAATCAAGACTTATTAGAATCTATTTGTTACAATTTGCCACCTGTTTTTGTGAAAGCTGGTTATCAAAAATGCAGAGTAAATCTTGATTGTGCAGAAGTGTTTATAGAACGTTCAAAGTCCCTTGATAAATAATCAATTACCTGGTCAGACTATAAACATCATAATACATTTAAGTTCTTTATAGGTGTTAGTCCAACTGGGTATATTACATTTCTTCCTTCATGTTATGGAGAAAGAGAAAGTGACAAGTTTCTAACAAGGGACAGTAGTTTATATGATCTACTAGAGCAAGATGACAAAGTTATGGCTGACCGTGGTTTTTAAATACAAGAAGATTTGATTTTAAATTTTTGTACTTTAGTTTTTCCACCTGGTGCCTGCTTGAAAAGTCAATTAACCACCAAAGAAGTTCAAAAAACTAAACATGTTGCAAATTTAAGAATACATGTAGAGCGAGCTTAACCATATTAAAATGTACAGAATTCTAAATGGAAGTTTGTCAATCAGCATGCTACAACATGCAGATGACATTTTATTAATGTGTGGTGCACTCTGTAATTTAAAACCAATGCTTATAGCAGACTCTAAACCAAAAATTGTTACTCATTAAATAAATTTTTTGTTTCACTTCGTTTGTTTTTTGTAAAAAGTTTTAAATTTTTTTTTGTTTTATTATTACTTATACATGTATATTAACTATTCAATGTGTTCTTTTAGGTTATTAATATTGTCTAATCTCCTTGACAATGTTTAGCTACTTTTACCTTTGGAGGAAGTTTTATAGAATCTTTCATATTAATAGCTTATTTCTATCTTATTGTTAGTTATTTGTAAGATATATGGTATATTTGTTTCAAGCTTTATGTAATGCAAAAAGTATTATATGATTTTATGAAAATTTTTCAAACTTAACTTGTATTTTTCCTATATTTTTAACGCATACTTTGAAAAAGGAAGTTAACAATTGAACTCAATAAATATTGAATAAATATATAAAAAAGTGGAAACAAAGGAACTCAATAAATATAATAAAGGTTTATTGGTTAATCAGAGTTCAAATAATTTACTTCCTAATCTCAATTGGTGTATTGATAAAATGAAATTAAACAAATTGAAAGAATTTCTTACTTTTTGCCTATGGCATATCTAAAGTAACTGCAGTTGTAAAGTAGCTCCACTGTAGTTAATTAGCTAGCTAATAAGACACTGATTTTTGCAATAAAGAAATCAATTTTTTGTCTTTGACTTTGACACAAACGACTTCTTTAACTGTGACTGCTATTTGGGTTATCGGTCTTACTTTTTTTATGTCTTAGGGATCATCCATAAAATGCTTACGCTTGGATAGGAGAGAGGGGATCTGCAAATAGCATATATGAGATAGGGGGGGCTGGGAATCAATTGATAAAGTAAGGAGACACTAATTTAAAAATAATATCATAAAATATTGGGAAGATAGATTAAAAGCATAGGTACTTTTAGGGAGGTAGAGGGCACTCAAATAAGCGTACAGCAAAATGCGTGGTGAGGTGGGTATGTAAGAGGGTTGAAATAAAAGCATAAGTACTTTATGGGCGACCCCTTACGTCTTTTTGTGATGAGAAGTCAAAATTGTCATTTATGGAGTAGCCCTAATAACAAAATAGCATCATTAATTTTTAAAATTAATGCCAAACCTAGAAATCGATGTCAATTGTCAAATACAATCCCAGGACTATTTTATGCTTCAAAATAAAATGAATAATTTATTTTGGTTTTCATTATTTTCTGCAATCATATCTATTCCATTTTACAAATTTTCAAGATTGTCCTAGTACTTTCTGAAATGAGTCAAATTTGTGACATTTAATTTTATTAGAAGGTTCAACCTTTTAACCGTCTAAATTTAAAACCTATAATTAATAAGTTTAAAATAAGTAATTTAGATTTGCGTATTGCCTATCTTCATGAAACTATGAAAGTGTAAGAAAATCGAGACCCCGCAGGAAGAGGAGCGATTCTAGGGAAAATATGAGGAGGGAGGGGGGGAAGGCAAATCCATAAAAAGTACTGACTGCTTTTTTAAAAGAAAAAAAGTCTTAAATGCCCGACTAGCTACTATATTCCTAAATCATTGCAGAAACTTTTAAATATTATTCAATCAATTAAAACAAAGACCATAAAAACATAAATTATATGTAAAAGCAGTGAAAGTAGCAGTGGCATTCCACCTCAATACATGCTTTAGGACAGCAATCACATAACATTATCCGATCTGGACTTGTTCAAATATAAGGATGTTCATAATCCAGGTCAAGTTCGCATTCATTTAAAGTAAGATTTTTATGTTGTCCTTTTATTTTTACATAAAACACATTCATTGCTTCAACTTCAATTGTACGACTATGTTTCAAGGCTGGAATATTCGATTTAGTAAAGGTCAGTCCTGATATTTTTTGGTTTAGTGACCAAAAGTTGTGGTACCCATCAACAGCTTTTTTAATTTTTTACATATTTGTTGGTACCTGGTGTGCCTTAGAGGCAGTTATAACACCTTTTCCATAGTGATACCAATGTTCATTTTCATTTTGACCCTGTGATAATATTTCAATTTGATTTATATTCTCAATAGACATGTTTACTTTTAAACTTGTAAAAAATGATGAAGAAGTAGAAATTACATTTTTAATGCTTGGTAAATCAATTGGTGGCATATCAACTTTTTTCAAAACTTCTAGAATAAAGTCTATTTTGGGTTTTGGAACAGCAGTAAACAAAATGCTTGTTGGAGCAATTTTCTCAAGAGCAGAAGCTACATCATTGATATTTAAAGTGCTACTTCTTTCCGAGATGGCAGCCATTCATTTGAAGTGCTTGTACATGCAGGGTTTGTTAGACCATTTCTTACATCAGCCTTCACTCTATACATTATTGCAGCAACAAGTTTGACCCATGCCAACCATGCATGTACTATGACAGGGTTTTATTTTCGCACTTTTTTCTAATACCAACCACAGTTTATGATATGTATCATTGATAGATTGTGATCTCCAACATTCTGATGTAGTTATGACCTGGTAAACTAAGGCACTTAAGAGGCTGAAGCCAGGAAGATTTATAATAACTGTATGCTTTTAAGTTTTTATAGCCACTTAAGTCTTTACTTCCGAGTTCTGATGGGTTAAACATTAAATAATTAAATATATCAGGATATAACAACATTGGCCAGAATGGCATACCTTCTGTTCATCTATCCAGCCATTAAGAGTTTTAAACGGATCAGGTATATGCATATGGTCTAATTTTAGTTTCAAATTATATTCTTATAGTAAATCTGCTTCAACTTCTACTGCTGTTTTTATTGGTAGAACATTGTTTTCCATTGCAGCAAATACATGAGCCACTAGCTGTTCTTTTTTACCATTTAACTTTAATCCCCTTAACTTCAGACTTTTTTAACTCTTCAATTTTCATCTTTGAAATCATATCTTATTCCATAATTATTTTTATAGTAAATATTTGTTTTAGCAGTGTTAGTTAGATGTTTATATATCAAGTGAATATTGTATATTATGAATAATGGAAGTATCACTTTATCCCTCCTATTAGAGTCCAGAGCTCTTACAGGGTGGCCAGTGATCCTTGAAAACCTGGAAATGTCCTGGAATTTGATAGGTCCTGGTAAAGTCCTGGAAAAACTTCCCTTTTAGCATCAAGTCCTGGAAATCCTGGAACATTTTTTTGGAATTAGTTCAATATTTTGTTATCATGTTTTTGTCTTCTACAGAAATATTAATATTGCGTAGATTTCTACTGAATTTATTATGTATTTTCTGAAACGCAAAAATTTTTTTGTTAACTGTTACTGTCAGTATTATTAACATCTACTAATTATTTATGAAGTATAATATGCAGCTGATATAAAGACAAAGAAAAAGACAAAGAACTGTCATTTTCAAACAGAATGGCTGTACAACAAAAAATTTTCTTCTTGGGGAAAAAGATCTAGTTGGTGCAGAATGGATATTGATACATCTAACATGGGAATATCTGCCTTGGATTCTCATGAAACTGGTAAGAAGCATAAGTTTAATGCAAAGACACATAATGCAGCAGATATATTCTTTACTTGTAGTTTATAGGTATTTTCTTTGGATTTAAGATTTTTTACTTTTATTTAAATATATATTTCCTGAATTTTGAAAATTGATTGGCTGTGTTCTTTATAGAATAAAATCATCTGACAGAGAAGCAGCTATCAGTAATATAAAAGTTCTCCTAATTCATTAAAATATATAAGCTATAAATCAGCACAGCTTACTATTGAGGATCTTCAATCTCCAGCTCTGGTTACCAAGGCAGAAATAATATGGGCCTTGAATATAATAATGCCACATTTTCCTTTAAGACTGTGCTTAACATTTAAATGAAATATTCAAGTTCATATTCTCTGACAGCACAATAACATCAAAGTTTGCATTAACCAAAACGAAATGTGGTTACCTTATTAATTTTGGATTAGCGCCATATTATCGAGACCAGCTTTTTTCTGATGTCAGAGCATCACCAATCTTTGTTTTATCATATGATGAGAGTAGGAATGCTTCACCTTTGTTTCCGAATGAAATGGTTCAAAACAAGGAAGTATCCACTCTGAAATTCAAGGGTCTTGCTGAGAGATTAAGTGCATTAAAATGGCTTTCAACTGACAATGCAGATAATGCAAAACAACAGTATGATGAATTTGTTAGTGCAGAATGTGTTCAATTTAGTGAAAAATTTGAGTCCTTTAATGAATTAACTGATACTGTTGATAAATTTCTTGGTGTTATTTGCACAAAACTCAAAAGTATTCAGCATCGTGGAAAGTCTGCGCTATCATTTTTGTTTTATCTCATGGCCAATCTGCAATAGAACGAAGATTCAGTGTTAACAAGCAGTTGCTAGTAGAGAATCTACAAGAGAGATCTCTAGTTTCCCAAAGAACAGTTTATGACCACATCAATTCCCATGACATTATTATTCATCAGTATGAGCTTCCCAGTGATCTTTTTAAAAGCTGTAGCTTAGCATACAATAGGTTTCAGTGTTAATTGAAAATAAGGATCAGTTAAGGGTAGACGAAGTAAGCAAGAAACATAAATTGATTGATGAAGAAATTGTAATTAGAAAGAAAATTTTGCAAAGTGCATCAAAGTTCTTAAAACTGATGCTGACAAGTTAAGAATTGAAGCAAAAGAAAAGCAAAACTTCCTTACAAAAGTAAATTCCTTTAGAAACACAATTTTAGAAAATAAACTGGCAATTAAAGAGTTTGATGTTTCACTAAAAAAATTTGAGCTATCTAAAAAAGAGATTAAATAGACATGTTTGATCCTAGCATGTCTATATGTATATACATACAGTACAAAATATTTTTTAATTTTTACCATATTATACACGACATAATAATATATATGTTATAAAATATATTATGATATATATATATATATATATATATATATATATATATATATATATATATATATATATATATATATGTATATATATATATATATATTTACATATATTTATAAAACATATTTTAAAGACAACATATTTTGTTTTTTTCTGGTCGAGAAAAAATCAATATATCCTTGAAAAACCCTAAATTATTCTTGAAAAGTCCTGGAAATGTCCTGGAATTTTAAATTAACTTTTGGCTGGCCACCCTGTCTTATAAAATGATGTTTTTTAAATTCGCTCAATCAGTGTATTGCAACATTCATTTGGAGGTTAAGTCATATAACTTTAAAAACATTTGATTTTTTTTACTTAAAAATTTGTAACTGACTATTTTTGGGTGTTATGAATCCAATGAAATGATCAGAAGTGTAAAAAATTATTATGAAGTACCTGTATTTATCAATTTAAATAATTTTAGGTAATTTTTTACATACCCGTTTTTAATGCTCAAGAAACCCATGTGACCTTGATAATATGAGAAAATGTATTACAGATTATTCTATATTCATTCAAAAAAAATTAAGTTTTTGATCTGCAAGTATATGAATTTCCATATATGGATAATTGGGCATAGGGTCCCCACTTTTTTGTAGCGGTGTATTGCAATTGGTTTTTCACTACTTTTCAGACTCTGAAAATTTTGGCACAGCTCTAAAAATTTTGGCACAGCTCTGAAAATTTTGGCATTTCTGTAGTGCCAGTAAATATGCATGTTAAAATTGTTTTCAGGGCCCCAAGACATTAGGGGGAGTGGGGCAAGTGCCCCACTTTTTTGTAGTGGATTCTTGAGATTTTTCACTACTTTCCAGACAAACTGAAGCTCTGAAAATTTCATCATTTTTGTATTTCTGATAAATGCTAAAATTGTTTCCAGGGCAGACCACCAGAGGCTCTGGCCTGGGGCACTGGGGCCGTGCCCCACTTGTTTTCTCAAAAAAATTTTTTTGTATTTTCAATAATGTAAAGATAACTTTGAAAATATTGTCTTCAAAAATTTTTTTGCTTTGTACTTGTTCCATTTTATTTAATTATTTACAAAGTAAATACAAAAATATAAAGTAAAAATATATCAGGGTTGTGTTAGGATTTGCTTAGATGCATCAACGGTCAAAGTATACATACGTCCAGTTGTTGTTACAGGTGCATCAATGATATAATCTGCTCTAGATGGCCAGAAAAGTTTGTTAAAAGAACAGTGTGGGTGGATAAATAGTACCATAATATCTTGCTCAATATTGTCAATTTTATTTATCATACCAATCCAATGAAACATATCATATTTATACAGAATAAATTGACTAAATTTTAATGTATTGATGTTGATTTGCTGATTAGGTTTGAATACTTTGAATACCAGAAAAAGAAAACATGCCTGTTATATTAAAATCTTCACTTAATGGTTAAAGCTAACAGTATCTATAGATTCTGGGTTGAATTGATGAAAGCTCCTAGTTTCAGGGATTGCTCTACTAAGCTGAAAACATTTTTTTTTTTGACATTCTGTAAATCTCTCTTTTTCAATCTTGAAAAAAATAATCTCTTCAATTTGATATCTAGTTATTTATGGACCTTTGTAGACTAGTATTTTCAGTTAATAGTTTATAGTACCACCAATACCATCACATGGTGACTTACCATGACTTGTAGCAAAAAATGTCAAAATCATCTTTATGGAAACAAAATGGTAGCAAAAAATCATCAGTTATCAGTTATCAGGTATTGTAAAAGTTTCTGTGGTTTTTATACTTTTATAAAAAAATAAAAAATCTTTTCAAATATAAGGATGATTTTCTTTTATAAAATTAACTATTATATATCTGACTTTCTTACACAAAACCAATGTCATGCTCATTAACTTCTAAATGAAGCAAAATGATTTTTCTTTAAGCCAGTCACTTTTGTTTAATAAATAAAGAGCAACTGAGTGTAACTTGCGTTGACTTTGGCACCAATATTAACTTTAGATTTCATCTTGAATCACAAATGTCTTGTTTTATGCAAAATCACCTAAAACAATACAGCAGTCTATTGCCAACTTTTCTTTTTGTTGCCTTGGGTATCTTGCTTGACATTTTTCTATGTAGGAATGAGCTGTTAATTTGTTTATTGTCTCTAATAACATAAATTTGTATTCTTCAATTGTTGTTCTTTAACAGATCAATGTTGTTCTGTCTCTTTTCTTTTCAATTCAAAAAGTTTTAAATTATACAATGTAAAATTCTGTTAAAATCATTATTTTAGATCGATGAAAGATATTAATCCATATACTTGCAAATCAAAAATCTTATAGACATTACTTTCAATCCTGTATTCAATGTACTTTCTTAAAACATTTTAAGAAAGATCATTGAGTACAGAATGTTCAAAAACCAAATGGAACATATATAAACCAAAATTTTTTTTTGAAAACAAAAGTTTTCAAAGTCATCTTTACTTTGTTAATAATGCAAAAAAATTTTTTTTTGGAGAAAAGTGGGGGATCTCCCCCAGTGCCCCAGCTTTCTGGTCATCTGCCCTGGAAACAATTTAAAACACATTTATCAGGATTACACAAGTGCTGAAATTTTCAGAGCTCCAGTTTGTCTGGAAAGTAGTGAAAAATCTATCACAAGATTCCACTACAAAAAACTGGGGTCTATGATCGCCTCCCCGGTATCTTGGGCCCTGAAAACATTTTAAACATGCATGTTCATTGGCACTATAGAAATGCCAAAAGTTTCAGAGCACCAGCTAGTCTGGCAGGTAGTGAAAAATCAATTGCAATACACCGCTTCAAGAAGGTGGTGGCCCTGTGCCCCATTATTTAAATTGATAAATACAGGTATTTACTTTTTACCTTTTGGATCATTTCATTGGATTCGCCACCCCTGAAAATAGCCAGGTACAAATTTTTAAGTAAAAAGATTAAATATTTTTAAAGTTATGTAACTTAAAACCTCTAAATAAACATTGCAATTCTGAGGGGACAAGAGGGGCCTTGCCAACAGTAAAAGTATAATAGTCATATTTCAGGATCTTCTTGGAGCCAGAGGCTAAAATTTTTAAAGAATTCTTATTTTACTATGTGGTCTCAACTGTGTAAAAATAAGCAAAATCTGAGATATAGGGTGACATTTTTAAAAATTTCTGGATCATTTGACATGGAATTACTCTCTTACTAATTATACAAATATTTTACACATTTTTTTTCTATTTATGCTGTGAGTCATCTCTAGTTTTATTTGTATTTAATAATAAATAATATGCAGAGGAGACCGGGGCAAATTTTGTCTTGTGTTAAAAATTATATTGAAACTACCTAATTGACAATTTCATCACTCACTGTGGTATTGTTAGGATTAGGTGCATACCCATGGGAGATATTGGGATTTATGTGTTTTTAAAAAAAAAATTATTTTACAAAGAAAGTAGATAATTGTAAAAATTTCAATCATTTTTCAATTGATTTACAAATTACAGTCAGATTTTTTTCAATATTTGCTGTTTTTTAGGATCTGTTTAGTTGCTTTTGAGGTAAGGTGGCAAAGTTTTCTTGGGGCTAGTTAGCTTATAGCATTTGCTAAAATTAATTTTTATAAAAGGTTTTTTACAATATTAAAAGAATTTATTTTTTACAAAAAAAAAAATATTTTAAGGTTTTTTTTATTAACAGATAAAAAGTGGGCTACTGTTTTGGCTTGTTATATGAATTTGTACCAGCTAAAATTATTTTGTACCAGCTAAAAGTAATATTAAATTTTTGGCTTAAAATTATTGCCAAAATAAAAATTAAAAAAATTTCTATGAATTTTGCACTTAATGGTACATTAATAATCGTTTTTAACATTTGCGCCAACATATCCAGGGTTGGGCTAAGTTGGTGAATTTTTTTTTTTAAGCCCCAAAAGGCCCCAATAATTTTTTTTTTAATAATGAATGAAAGTTAAAGATGTTACCTAAACTCATATTCTTTAAATTCATACTGATACATAAATTTACAAAGTATTTACAAAAAATATTTACAAAAGTTTTTTCTGTAAGGGCTTCATAGCTCAAAGAGTAAAAACAGAGGCAACTAGCCCCAGTCTCCCCTATAACATATAACAATAGAAATAATAAATATATCAGTAAGTATAAATAATGGATATGAATAATAATATTGTAATTTTTAGTTTTCATTGAATTTGAAAAATTCAATGAAAACTAAAATAAATAGCTTGTCCATTGAGATATAGCTTGGTTCATTTTGATATAGCTTGTCTATTTGGATATAGCTTAGTCCATTTGGATATAGCTTGCTTTTTTTTTTTGCTTTTTCTTTAATTCTCAAACTCTAAGTTTCAAACGTAGATACTGATGTAATGTGGTGTTGGAATCAACTCTTGAAAAATGAAAATGTCTTGCTTGTTAGACCACAGCTCTACAACTGCACTTTAACCAAAACTTTTATTGACTTTTTTATTAAAATAAAAGTTTTTCAACTTAAGAAAACTCAATCAGCCAAATTTAAAATTAGTGGATTTAGTAGTTTGTTAATATTAACATAATATTAACAAACTACAAAGTCCACTAACTTTCAGATTTAAAAGTTAGTTGATTTTAGCTAGATTTAGTACAAATTTTCATGTGCTAGTTGTTGTGTGTTGTTTTCAGGTGTTGTTTTCATTTTTTTCAATCTTTGTTTCAGATTGCTTTAATTAACTTGGTTTCAGTTTCTTTGCTTTATTCACCAACCCTGGAAGACATTAATAATACAACAAGAATCCAACTAATGAAACAAGCAAAGGAAGTATCTCTTAGTGATCCTGAGTTTATTGTCAAGGTATTTTTAAAGTTTTCCCTTTATTTCTGTATTCTTTACTACACTGCAATTTTTTTTTGTCTGCATAAATTGACGCTTGTAAGCAGTTATCTGTCAGATTTATGTTATATTACTCTATGAAATAATAAAAGGTGTCCCAAAATTAATGCAAGATTTTAATTAAATAGAAAACACAGTTTTTAGTCTTTTGATTGTTATTTTTTTATTGAATCATAAAGTACATAGGATAGGGTTATTTATGGAATAACACATCGGGCATATGGCCTCCACGGCTTTGCATATATGCACTCTTTTGTCTAAATTTTCCATGACCATTTTGTATAAATGTGGCTGAATTTCGTTGATGCAGCGTTGAATCTCCTTTTTTAATGCAAGGGTGGTTGTGGGCTTGTTGACATATACCTGTGATTTCAAATGACCCCATAAAAAGAAATCTAATGGTGTTAAATCACACGATCTAGGGGGCCAATTCTGATCACCAAAACAAGAAAGTACACATCCTGGAAATGTTTCATACAGTAATTGAGTTGTTTCATGGGCTGTATGGCATGTGGCACCGTCTTGTTGAAACCACATATTGGCCACATCAATATCATCCAATTTCGGCAGAAAGAACTGTGTTATCATGTTGTGATGTCGAGCACCAGTAACAGTCACTACTTGACCAATCTCCTTATTTTCAAAAAAGTATGGTCCAATTATGCCTCCAGCCCAAAATCCACACCAAACAGTGAAACGTTGTGGATGCATTTGTTTTTCGACAATCACATGTTTGTTCTTGGAACCCCAAAAGCAGCAATTTTGGCAATTAACAAAGCCATCAAGGTGAAAATGTGCTTCATCGCTTAGGATGATTTTGCTCGAAAAATCAGCATCCATTTGTTGATGTTCAATAATCCATTCAACGAACTCTCTTCTCTGTGCATGGTCATTAGGCTTCAGTTGTTGTGTTAATTGAATTCTATAAGCATTGAGACAGATCTTGAGTGAGTATACGCTGTAGAGAACTTCTTGAAATTTGCAATTCTTGTCCATGATGCCGAATTGAGGTTCATAGATTGTCACTGATACTCTCACGCACTGCTTTGATATTGACATTTGAACAACTTGTGTTTGGCATTTCCAATGGACAGGGTTGGCATTAAAAATCCCAAAAAAACCCAGTTGAAAAAACCCAAAAAAAACTGGGTTTTTTTGGGTTTTTTTCAGTGATTTTTCAGCTCTAACATGTCTTTTAATTCAGTGGAAAATTGTGAGTTTCAGAAACTTTGCTTTCTTCTTCGTGCTGGGTATGTCCCACCAAGCTGAAAGAAACTGGGTAGAGATCTATTAAATGAAGTCTTTGATGATCTGTCCGCTGGTATAAAGAACGAACTGGAAACCAAAGACACGTTGGTAATTTGTCAAGATGGATGGTCTAGTTTTCAGAATGATCCAATAATTGCTCACTCATTTTATGATGGAAAAAAGAGTTATCTGTACAACATAGTTGACTCAGGATCAGAAAAAAAAACTGCAGAATACTGCTTCAAAATCATCAATGAAGCTATAGTTAGCATAAAAAATGATTATAATAAGTTTGTATTTGCTGTCTGCACTGACAATGAAGCTAAGATGAAGAAAATGAAAGAGCTGATCAAACAAGAGTATCCTGATATGTTAACATATGGCTGTAATGCACACTATATGAATTTGCTACAGAAAGACATTTGCAATTCTTTTTCAACAATTCTAAAACAGGTTGTGGAAGTTCAGAAATATTTTAGACATGTGCAAATGGCCCATGGTTTGTTAAAGAAAAAAAGTGGATGTATGCCTCAGCTGCCAAATGAAACACGCTGGAACTCTCAAGTTGCCTGCATTGAGACATACCAGAAAAGTTATAACTTCTATGTGAAGATCTATGGAGAGAAGATGGAAGATTTTCCAGCCAATATTGGAAGAATAATTGAGAATATAGCCATCAAACGTGAGGCAAGTCGTCTTCTTAGTCAAATGAAAAAATTGGGGACTGCCTTAGACAAGATGCAGAGTGATTCTTGTCATCTTTCTGACGCAGTTCATATCTGGTATTCATTGATAAAGGATGAAGAGCTATCCATATACTATGATGCAATAAAGAGGAGATTTGAAAATGCTGTACAACCCTTTCATATTTTGGCCTATATAACTGACCATCGCTATGTAGATGATTACAAAAGTTTCATTGATAATGATAATGAAAACAGTGCAGAACAATGGTTAGAGGACAGGAACCCTGATTTCTTGGGTTTACTATACAAGTTTAACTTGAAGGACAGGAAGGTGTTCCCCAAGCAAATGTTCTCAGAATCACTGAAGGTTATCTCTCCATCAGAATGGTGGAACATCATGAAAGGAAAGGTTACTAGATCTCAAATCAGGGATAAAGAGGTTTCTACCAATTTCTGCAGCTTTCTAGCTTCTCTACACTCCTGTCCTGCTAGCTTAGCCTCAATTGAGTGATGGTTTTCAACCTTTGGATTTGTCTGGTCGAAGATCAGGAATCGTCTTGGTGCAGATAAGGCAATGAAACTTGTGAAGATTTACAAATCATTTCACAATAGCTCAGCAGCTGACAGCAGTTCCTGTGATGATATCGAATCTGATCAATAAGTAGGTAAGTAGTAGGAAAAATCGTTTTTAACTTCAGTATAACCATCTAAATTCTGAAAAAAATTCTATTTCTATTATTTAAGTGTAACTTATATTTGTTTTAGTTTATTCTTGATGATCCCAGAGGAAGTGTTTAACTGGAAATCTGTCAAAAACATCTGAAAAGCTGACAAGAATTGAAAATTATTGTAATAATCAAACAAAGTAAAATTATGTAAGGAGAATTTTATTTACAGTTCTTCAATTTATTAAATTTTCCTTGTAAAAGCTCTTTTCAATAAATAAATATAACTATTACCATGTGTTTTTAATTATTTTGAAAAAGTTAAATGTTTAAAGATAGTTTGAAGTTAAAACACTATTCCGACCATATTTTGTATGATATTTTTGAACTGCGGCCACCAAGCTTTCATTATTTTTGAAATATTGTTCAATAATGAAGGCACGTTGTTCTATCTTGTAACGCTCCATTTTTACTAACCTTAAACTGTCAGCTGTCAAGTGTTTTTTTTTAGGGTTGCCAACACTTTACTGCACAAATGGCAACAAATTCAAATCTTGGGTTAATTTTGGGATACCCTTTATAATATCATTTATTATTACTATTAGTATAAAATATTTATACAGGATGTTTATATTGTTATTATGGGTTCAATTTATATCAGTGAGATCAGTTGAGTCATATTGAAATGATAATCTAAATAGATTATATATATATATATATATATATATATATATATATATATATATATATATATATATATATATATATATATATATATATATATATATTATATATATATATTTATATACATATATATATATGTTTTATATATATTTTTTTATACATATATTTATATATATATATTTTTTTAATTCTTTAATCTAAAAATTTTTAAATAACAGAATTTTTATATTTTTAACTTTTGATTAAATAAACTCTTTCATCTTCAACATAGACAAGTTGTCTTGATCATTTAGCTTGTGCTGTAATGCATTAACAGATTTCTTCATAGCATATAAGAAAGGCTTAGTTTTTTTCCCCCTACTAGATAGAATTTTTGCATTGTAGCAGCTAATTTCTCCAGATTTCCTTTAAAATTAATCAGTTGGTTCTACTGATAAAGTTTATACATAGCATTAGTATTAGTTGCTTTAAATATATATTGTTTACTTTTAGATTTTAAAACATTAAACTTATGCATTATGGGTATATTAAAAAGGGTTAGTATGTTTATATTGCAATTGAAGCACAAGAAGTTTTTGCAATATTTTATTTCTCATTATTAAGTACTTATTAATTAAGTATTAACTATTTCAGTTATTTGTGGTGGCAAGCTGAAGGGTGTGTGTGTGTGGTGGCAAGCTGAAGGGTGTGGGTGTGTGGTGGCACGCTGAAGGGTGTGGGTGCAATAGTGTTAAAGACGAATGGTGTTTACAACTCTTGAAAAATTACAAGTTTCTTAAGAGTTTTTTAAAGTAATTATTTTACTAGTGTTTAAATTATCTTACTGCTATTTAAACAACTCTTAACAGTTTTGCTAGTCACAGCCTGACAATTGACAGCTTTGTCAGTTTTTCTCATAATTTTTTATGAGAAGTATCATCCATATTACCCACTATGTCTACATTGTGCACTTCAATCATTGGGAACTTAGCTGTTATATGATCAACTTGGGGCTTAAACAAAGTTTAAAGTTACACTCTTCTTAAAACTCATCTGAATGATACTAAGAAACGATTATTAAAGATTATTAAAGAAACAAAGTGTTTCAATGTTCAATTTCATGACTATTAAATGTTTCTTTAAAATAATAATATGTTTTATTAAGTCAACACAATGCTTCATTTGATTAGTTCAATATTACATTTAATTAATACAATTATAAAATAAGTTGAACACATTTTAACATATTCTAAAACATAAAACAAAATAGTACTAAATTCCTTTGGGTATTGAGTTTCCAAATGTACTGGTTTTGATAACATATGTATTTTTAAGTATTTAAAATTTTGTGGAATGACTAATAAATTCCTAAATTAAGAATGACTAATGAATTTCTACATTAAGAAAATCTAAAGTGTTTTGAACATTAAAAATTTTTATTTTAATAATAATTATTATTTAGATTAAAAAAAAATTTTTCCATTCGAAAAGAATGTCTTTGACCTTCGAGTTTAAACTGAAAAATATTTCAAGCATGTGATGAATTATAAAATACTGCCTGTTTTAATTAATTTTTGTTAAAGCGCAACTGAAAGGTCTGCATTGTTATTAGGCATTTTGAAAACTTCATTATTAGAAGTAATTAATTTTTAGAATAGTTAAAATTCTTCATCAACAGAAGAAACTTTAAAATAATTACCAGCTATTAGTATGAATAAGCGCATTGTACATGGTTTTATTTGTAACTTTAAAATCTTTTAAATTATCTGTTTGTATTTTTTTTTTTTTAAATAACCATAGAATATTAAAAAACATTTTAAAATCTTTTTTACATTTCGCCAGCTGAGAACCAAGAGGCCATTTTTTGTGTTTCAGAGAAAATCAAGTTTTAAAATTTAATTTGTGAAGACTTTTTGCCAGAATGCCCAAATTATTTCCTAAATATTTTTAAAAGTTGTATCATTCTTGAGACTAGATTTATTGGACACATACTCCATTGATTGCTGAATTTTTTTTGATAATAAACAGAAAAAAATAAAATGTGGACATACGGCTTCTTGGTTCTCGGCTGAGGATTTTAGATTTAATTACATTTTAAAATCTTTTTAAGGTTTTTTGCAGTTTTAAAAGTTAAAATATGCTTTTTAAAAATTTTTAAAATTTGTAAAATAACTCATTCCTAATGATTTATTGCAGGTTCAATGATTTATTGCATTTTAGTGTGTATTTATTCTTCGGGTTATCATGATCATATTATCTTGCAATTATCACTATTAAAGCTTATTAGCCATTTAGTTGACCATTCGAAGAGATAATCGTCTTGAAGGGAATTATTATGCGAATTTTTATCATTTTTATTTATTTTTGCTATCACTTTTGTGTCATCTGCATATAATTTAGCTTTGTTATTTAAACCCGATGTAAAGTCATGGATGAAAATTATAAAAAGTAAAGGACCAAGAACTGATCCTTGCAATACTCCACTTTTTACAGTTTCCCATTCTGATACATATTTCCCTATAACTACTCTTTGTTTTCTGTTATTCAAAAACGACACACACCAATTAAGTAATAACCCCTTTATATTGATTGACTCCAATTTAAGAAATAATCTTTAATGTGCAACCAAATCAAAAGCTTTTGCGAAATCTAAAAAGGCAATATAAGCACAGATACCTTTTTCTTTAAGATCAGTAAGCATATCTAAGGTTTCTAGCAAATTTGTAATGCAGCTTTTTGTTTTTATAAAACCATGTTGGTCTTTAGTTATTAAATTGTTATCAACAAGGTGTTTCATTATTGTATCTCTGATAAAACTTTCCATTAGCTTGCATACTATCGAGTTTAAAGAGACTAGTCTGTAGTTGTCAGCTATTAAGCAATCTCCTCTTTTAAACAACAGTGTAAATTTTTGCTTCAAGCCAAAGTTCTGGTAGTGTTCCTGATTCTAGCAATTGGTTGAAAATAATGCATAACGGTTTACTAAGACTTTCTGCACAATTATTTAGGACTAATGGGTGAACTTTGTTACTTCCTGCAGATTTGTTTACATTAAGTTTAGATAATCTGTTTGCTATATCAGTTTTGTTGAACAAAGGAATCAGACAAATTGAATTTGTTACACTTTCACATAATGGAATTACTTAAAGATTTTCATCTGTAAATATAGTACAGAAGAACCTGTTTAAATAGTTTGCTATAAACTGTACATCATTAGATAACTTGTTTTTATTGGTAATAAGTGACTTTATGTGGTCCTTAACTTTAAGTTTACTATTGATATAGGTATTTGTTTTGGGTTTTGTTTTGATTCTACTGAAATTTTCTTTTCGTATGCTTTTATGCTTAGAGATTAGAACTAGATTTTTTACTCTTTTATTTTTTTCTTTATATTCTTGATTTTGTTTTGTATTTTTAAAATCTGATATTTTGTAACAACACCAAAGGTTTCGGTTCAGTCTTATTTTGTGCTTAAGTTGTGCATTCATCCATAAAAATCTTATCTGAAAATTTTTTTTGTTTGATTTTAATTTAGATTTACATTCATCGCAATCTTTTTGGTAAATATTATTAAAACTTAAATAACTGATTGACGTCTAAATTTTTGAATTCCTTGCTCCAATTATGGTTATTCAAAAACTCAGTGCATTTTTTATAATTTCTTCTTCTAAATAGTAGCTTTGTGGTTTCAATTGAATTTTCTATATCCATTTGATCATTAGGCATGGTGTTGAAGTTAAAATTCAGAACTTGATGACCTCTTTGAGTGTCACCTAAAAGCTTAGTGTGAACTAAAATTGATATTCGAAATGGGTTTGCTGTTAAAGTTAGAATATTTCTATAATCATTTAATTTTAGCTGAAATGTTGGTTTTTATAACATGTTGCGTTAAGTAAGTTTCTTGAATACAATTGATAAATAAAGACTCTTTCGGTCCGATACTAACACTTTAATACTCGTTGTTCCATTTGCAATTTAAAGATAGAAAATTAAAATCGCCACAAATCAAGACATCAGTGTATTTTTTGTTCTTAATAAAATATTTATAACTTCTTTTGATAGAATTAGTTAAAAGATGACAGTTTTCAAGATCATTGTTTCCTGGTCTGTATATACAACCACATAAAATAAATTCACCACTTACTTTAATAGAACACCATATTCGTTCAACTTCTTTGTTATTGAGCACATTGTCTTTTATTTCAAAACCACTTATTTTATCTTAAGTAAATATACAAACACCACATCCTCTACTTTTCTCACGGTCTCTTCTGTAAAGATTATAACCCGGTACATTCGTTATTGATAGATTATTTCACCATGTTGCTGTTATAAAAATAAGTTATGGCTTTTTTACTTTTATTTCAACAATAAGTTCATTTAATTTGTCTCTTTCTAGCGATGTTGCATTTGTGTATAAACATTTTAAATAACTGGGTTTACTTGAAATACTCAAATTATGAGTTGTCTGAACGTTTATGGTATTCAATTTACTTTGAGATTGAACCCTCTCACTGATTATAGTAAAACTAAATTTACTTGAGCTGAATCATTGTTTAGTGAGTAAATTGGGTTTTTAAAATTTTTTTGTTGCTATCTTCTTATTTTTATTTCCTCTCTCTTTGATTTAATTATTTTTTTTCTCTACATTCTTGTCTCAATAACTTGAATTTATATATTTCTGTTTCTGTTAAGTCTGGATTGATGAAAACTTTTTCATACTTTTTTGAGTCATGTAATTCTTTTCATTTTTTTAATATTGAATTTCTTTCAAATTTATCTTTTAGTATAACTATAAATGGGGCTTGTTTGTCACTGTTTGATCTTAACATTATAATACTTTATATGCTTACTTTAACTTGCAATTTGTTAATAACTTTTTCAATAGTCTTTTTGTTGTCTACTTTGCTTTTGTCTTCATTGTCTGAAGCTTTTACTCCAAATATTACAATATTATTTTCTCTTTTTTCTCTTTCCTTCATTTCGCCTGCAACAGTATTTATTATGAACATTTGTTCAGGAGATTTCGTTACTTTATCTGCCCATGTTACGCTTGCGTAAGTAAGTGCTGATTTATTATTTTCTAATTCTTTTCATTAATTTTTCATTATTGTTGAGATTTTCGATCACACCTTAACTTTTTTAGTATCTGCTACTGTTGTGCTTAGTCAGTGTTAAATTCTGTGACTTGAACACTTACCATTTTCTTTAAACTCGAAAAGTTTGCTGGGTTATTTATTGTTACTTATTAAACACAATAAAGATTAAATTTCAATATCCAAATGTTTATGATATGTAAAACTTTGTTTCTTATCTTTTTTAATATATTAAAAGTTTTTATTTGTTACTGTTTGTTTTTTCACTTAAAAAATGTCTGCCATCTTTAAAAGCAGTGTATCATATATTTTTTTATAGTTATATAAATATGTTTTTTATTATGTCCTTAAATAAAAAAGTTATTTCAATTTTGTAAAGAAATGATTTAATTATTTTTTATTTTGTGTACATTATTGCGAAGAATTGTTAAGAATATTTTTTTTAACTTTAAAATGTGTGTATTTATTAAACATTTATTAATAATTAGATATAAGTTGTTACTTTATTTAAATGGATAATACGTAACATTACAAAAGCATTAGTAAAAATAAAAGATTCAAAGTTCTTTATTCCAAACATAATTTAAATAATCTTATCGTTCTAGTTTATTATTTATTTTAGTTAAGTTTTTAATTTTATTTTTTTGATTTTAGTTTTAGTTAATTTATTTTTATTTTATTTTTTGTTTTTGTTTTTTTTACGAAGATATTTTTTACGAATATTTGCTTCTTTTAGGATAAGTTTTTGTTTTAAGTTTCTTTATAGTTAAGATAATTTTTTCAGCACATTTTTAAAATGTATACAAATTTTCAAAACGTCTTAACAGCCTTGGTCAAGTTTTTAAAATCAAATAGTTTTTTGCGTGGTCATATTATGGTGTGAAATCGCACACCTTCCTGGCCAAGTCTAATATGACCAAGCAAATAATATTTTGTTTTGATGATTTGACCACGGCTTTTAGCATATATTCAAAATTTGAAATGCGCTTAAAATAATCTTTTTAGACTCATCTAAAAAAAAATAAATAAATAAAAATAAAAAAAACTTCACTAAAACTAAAACATAAAAAGAAAAGTTAAAAACTGAACTAAAATAAAACTCAACAAAACTAAAGTGCTAAGTTTATTTAAATTTATCTTAATTATGTTCGGAATAATAAACTTTTAATCTTTCATCTTTATTAATTTTTATATAATATTATATTATATGTTTATATTATAGTATAATATTATGTCAAACCCTTAAAATAAAAAGAACAATTTACTTCTAATGATTTTTTGAAAAATACTCACACTTAATTTAAATTATAGTATTTTTTTTATAATTTAAAAATATAAGTTTCCATGTAAACACATGCTAGTAAATAATTACAAATTTAACTACATCAAAAAGCTATTTCATACTTTGTTTTAACATTTGCACTTTGTTTTTTTGTTTTGTTTTAACTTGTTTCAAAAGATTTATCATAAAAACTTATATAAATAAAAAAAACAGTTCATTAATAATTTATGTAAAAAATCATTAATCTATGTATCTACATATAATCAGTTTTTTTACTTCATTAAAAAACATTTCAATTATATAAAAGCATTAAATATCAAACTTACTTAGTTGTAACGGCTTTCAAAAACATTTGTCTTTTTTTTTTCAACAAATTTTTTTTTTCTTTTTAAATGTATTAACTTTAATGATTCTTATATAAAGTTTGTTAAAGAGACTTTTGTTGTCTAAGAAAGTCATCAATTATAAAAACAAAATTATTTTTTATTTTTTAATGTTTATTATAATAAATGCATACTTAAATAATTTATAAAATATAAATTAAAAAATAACATACAATCTTCAAGAAAAATTATTATCAGTAAATTGTTACTTTATTTAAAAGCATTTGACTAATGTAAAAACATTAGTTAAGAAGTTTTGATTCTTAAGGTATAATTCAGATCAATGGCATTGCAGCCATTGCAACTGAGGTAATGGTAAGAAAGAGTCACAACACTTTTTTTATAAGAAAATGTGAACAAAAGTGTATGCAAATATCTAACTTATGTAAACTTCAACTTTTACTTGAAAATTGCATTGCAGCAATATCTCCCTAATTTTGATTTATAGCATTTATTTGTCGTTTTGTTTCTTAAATACTACTAAAACATTTGTTGTACAATACAGTTTAATGGCCAAAGTCGTTAACTCGCTGCGTTTCCAATGTGCATCGCTGTGGTTAAAAATTATGTTAAGACTGCTTCCTGATTCCGTTCTCCACCTATTTAAATCTCTTACTCGTTCCTGTATGAAACACTGTTGTCATATTTGGGCTGGTTCTTCTAATGATGCTCTTTCTCTTCTAGACAAGGTCTAAAAATGCATTCTAAATGTAGTTGGACCCGCACTATCTCTCAAGTTTAAGCCTCTCTCTCATCACCATAAAGTTGGATTTCTTTCTCTTTTCTGCAAATACTATCATAGTCGCTGCTCAAAGGAGTTATCATCTCTAGTTCCATCAACTAAAACTCATTCTTGCTTGACTAGTCATTTAGCAAAGTCTCATTCTTTTACTGTATCTGTTCCTGCATACTCTAAAAACTTTTATTTATCTAATTTTTTTCCCCTCACTTCAACTCTTTGGAACTCTCTCCCATCTTCATGACTTATACAACTTTTCAAGTCTTCTATCAACTATTTCCTTGCTCATTTCCGTTTTTTTGCTCTTTAATTATATTCTTTGTTTTCTAGTAACTCTTAACTGAATAGTGGCTGTTTGCAGCCTTATTGGAAGTGAATCCGAATAAAAATAAAATTATTATAAATTTAAGGAATTGCTGCATTCTCTAAAATGTTTATAAAAACATTTCAAGATTGATCTGGTATTGTGTTAGTAAACAGTATATAACTGTTTTGTCTTTTTGTAACATGATAAAAAAATCATTGAAGCATTATTAAACCACCCATTTTTAATTGTTAAAAATAAATTTCATGATAAAAATAAACCTAAACACAAATAATTTTGTCTAATACTCCAATAGGAAAACTTTAATAGTTAATCCAAAAGTAAAAAATTATTAATTAATTTTTTTTTTAATTTTGATCAAAAAAATACACTTAATGTAATTAATATTAAATCTTATTTTACAGTTGTAATTGAAAATATTTTTACCATAATTAATTTAATATTTTCAACAGACAATTAAATTTCTAATAAGATAGTAAACTTCAAGAGATGACAGTTTTAACATAATGAAAATTGTGTTATGTGTACTTAAAACACAACTTTTCTATGTATAATTAAGTGTAATTGAGCAGTGTAACCCTTCTTAACCATACTTAAAGTTACTATTACCTAAAATTTACTTATAAAAAGTACTTTCAAAGTTAACTTCAAGACTTACAGTCATTTATATTTCTAGATTTTAGTATTTCCAAAACCTTTTCAAAAGAAAATAATAATTGTTTTTAGAAGAAAATAAAGTACAAAAAATTGTACTTTATTTTTTAAAAACAATTTATTTGCAGAAATAATAAATTTCTGCAAATAAATTG
Source organism: Hydra vulgaris (assembly GCF_038396675.1). NCBI lineage: Eukaryota > Metazoa > Cnidaria > Hydrozoa > Anthoathecata > Hydridae > Hydra > Hydra vulgaris. The sequence continues at coordinate 48,379,942 of NC_088923.1, read as the reverse complement.
TTTTTAGAAAATAAAGTACAATTTTTGTTTTATTATTATCAACCAACAATATTTTTTTAAAGTTTTTTAAGTTTTAAAAGTTTTTTAAGTTTATTACTCATTTTATATTGTACTTTTTACTTTTTCAAATTACTAAATTCTACTTTTATTTATTATTAGTTAGCATTGTATACAAGAATGCACCTGAATATACGATCAGTTGCTAATTTTTTACTTGCTTATGCTGCATTTCTACCTGATGTAAGACCATATTTGAAAAAATATTTCTGCAAAAGTGTCTCGCTTCCCTCTGACTGGCTAAATGTTGCAGAGCTTTATCATGTATGTAATTAAATATTATTATTTTCAGTTTTGGCTTAATTATTTATGCTTTACACACAAACACATACACTTATATACATACATATATGTTATATATATATATATTTTATATATATATAAATATATTTCATATATATATATATGTTTTATATATATATAGATATATTTTATATATATATATGTTTTATATATATATATATGTTTTATATATATATATATATATATATATATATGTTTTATATATATATATATATGTTTTATATATATATATATATATGTTTTATATATATATATATATATATATATATATATATATATCTTCGTGTTCTATCTATTTGTCAGTGTATGTAATTAAATATTATTATTTTCAGTTTTGGCTTAATTATTTATGCTTTGCACACAAACACATACACTTATATACATACATATATGTTATATATATATATATATATATTTTATATATATATAAATATATTTCATATATATATATATATGTTTTATATATATATAGATATATTTTATATATATATGTTTTATATATATATATATATATATATATATGTATATATATATATATATATGTTTTATATATATATATATATATGTTTTATATATATTTATATATATATATATATCTTCGTGTTCTATCTATTTGTCAGTCAGTGTATGTAAAAGTAAAAAAATAAAAACATTTGTTTTTAAAAACATTTTAGTCTTTTAATTTGCATTTTTGTAATTTTGTGTTATTTTTTTAATAGTTTTATCAAAATTGCTAACTTGCCTGTACTGTGGCATATAAAAATATTTAACTAATATGATTTTAAAATAATTCTTCTTTTAAAATATTCTAAAAGGAACTGAGGCAAGATAGCACTTCTTTTTATTTATATACTTTAAAAAAGTTGAACAGTAATTTTTTTTCTTGTTTTTTTAAAACATGTGAATATTTTATTTTTGGTTACAAATATGAAAATTTTTTAATTTTTATTTGTTATTTGATATGATTTTGTGTTTGTTCCAGAAGAAGTAAAGTAAAATAAAAAATAAGTGTAATGGAGAAAATAAAAATGTAAAATACATCACTGAAGTAAATTTATTCACATAATTTATTAAAGCTGACAAAACAGTCAAGTCAAATTGGGTATTATATTCAGCCATTAAAGAAATACTTCATAAAAACATTGAACTATTATTTAATTCACAGGAATTCGAAAATGTGTGTGAAAAAACATAGATAATGGAAAAGAAAAATGGATATGCATTTGTACTTTCATTTATGCTTACATAACAGAACCATGTTTTTCAAAACAAAGAAAATCTTTTACAGACTGGGTGATTAGATGAAAAAACAGAGGACACGGTAACTTCTCAACTATATAAACAACTTTATTACTAATGAATGCCAAGAGTTGCGTGTTAACCAGTTATTAGGTTACCTCTTATATTGAGTTAACATACAAAATAATAAAAGTATTGCTTGTGTTGGAAATGCTATTTTTACAAACCATATGAAAACAGTAGATACCTTTAGCATAGATGAATCTATATATATTTAGCATAGATGAATCTATATATAGCTTTAATACATTCCCTTACACTAAGTAGGGAGCAAATGAGAAGGTTATGATTTTTTTTTGCTTCAATAGGAATTTTTTTTCTTCTATTTTCCAACAACAAACAAATTACTTGAAGGAGGAAGAAAAACTGCACCCTACAATTAGTCATATTTTGGATGCAAAAGGTTTTTCTGTTCAATACAAGGAACTGAAAATTGATTCTGTTTTTAATATAATTAAAAAGTCTTTTTTTCTTGAAAGCAAATCAAATATACTTCAATATGATTTTATTTCCCTGGAACTAGCATGCCATCGTAGTAGTAAAAACTTATATTATTACAGAAACTAATCAAGATTTGATAGATCTTTAGCTCTAGATCTGTCCCAACTACTGATAATGCACAAAAAGAATTAAATGCCAGAATGTGTTGAGAAATTATTAAAATTATCTCAATGTCAAAATTTATATTTAAGGTATAGTTAAGGATTTAAAATTTAAACGACTCATCAGTGGACTCATCAGCTAGGAGGTTTAGATTGTACTCTTTGCAAAATAAAAACTACTGAATGCACAGATATTGAGAGAGTTAATGAAGGACTTCTGATTGTTCAATCATCAGAAGAAACATTGATTGCTGTACGAAAAACTAGTTAATGATTATTTATATCATTCTAAAAATGGTATCTATATTAAAACTGGAGATTTTGCCACCTTTTAAAGAAATGCCAAGATTGTCTTTCAAATATGCATACAAAGCAGATCTCATGAATGATTGTTTTCAAAACCAAAGAGATATTTTGATAATATGTTTGAAGACCTTTTATATGGTTTTGAAATTGTTAAAATTTTAAATTGCTTTTTACTTTTTATCTTCAATAATACATGCAATATCTTGTGCTATAATATGTATACATGCAATATCTTGTGCAATAATATGTATACATGCAATATCAAGCCTTGTTTCAAGTAAAAAAATGCTCAACACATTTGCCTAATGTGATTTTGACGTCATAAAGTTTTCTTTATATTTTTATTTTTTTAAGACATTAACTTTTTTAAATTATCAAAGAATTTATTTATTATCAAATTCTCTTTATTTTTTTATTTTTTATCGCAGTTAAGTAACAAGTTAAATAATATTCAACTTGTTTTTTTTTTAACTTTTTCTTTAGCTTTTTTCTGCCTTGAGACCTTGAATCATGATTTCGAAAACTGGACATGACGTTTTTACTCTAAGATGTGTGTTACTTATTTCTAAGTAAAATAAAAAAGTTTTTCATCTGTTTATTAATCAAACTGAATTTTTTTTATATAAAATTTAATTCTCAAAGGAATTAAAGAGAAATATCTTTGTTAATCTATTTTTGAATGTTTATTTTCTTTCAAATTTTTTTTATATTAAATAATTAAATTTGATATTACATTTTTAAAAATGTTTGGTATAAAAAATTTCTTTCTTTTCTCTTTTCTTTTTTGTTTAAATGAATTAAAATATGTTAAATTTTTTAAAATGATTATTTCTTAAATTTCTAATTGCGGCTTTGCAACTAAAAATTTTTTATTTAAAAAAAATTAGCGAGTAACAAATAAAAAAAACGACATTAATTTATTTACTTTATTAAAAGTTTATTATTTTACTAGCGATTTTTTTGTGAAAGCAAAGATTATTTTTCCAAACACCATTTGTTAAAATTATATTGCTGTTTAATTCTTTTCTTTAATTATATCTAATTAATTACTCTTTTAACTGTCATAAAAAAAATTTAACTTTTTTAAATATTTATCAAAAAACACTAATTTTTCAAAAATGGCCAAATATGGTAATTTGAACCCAGTCCACAAATTTGGTTGAATATTAAAAATTTTAATTTTCAATCAACAAAAAAATATCTTTCCAAAAAGTCCTTAAAGAGATTTCTAGAATTTCTTAATCATTAGTTATGATTCTATTTCCAAAACTTTGTCTTCTGGGTCCACTGAGGTTCTGAGGGTTGCAACCTTTTCTCAACTTGTTAACTCTCAAACACGAATCTTGACAAACAAGACTGCTGTGCAAAAACAAGTTGAGTGCGGTACTACTTGTGACGTGGCGGGGATCAAACTTGGAATTTCTTGCTTATGAAGCAACCACTGGAAAAACTGGAAAATCTGGAATAAAGTTTCAAAATAATTGAAATCAATTCCCACCACGTCCCTGGTAGTACCGCGCTCAACTTGTTTCTCCGCGCAGCGGCCTTGTTCGTCAAGGTTCGTGTTTCGGAGTTAAAGAGTTGAGAGAGGGTTATAACCACTATTAAGTAGCCTCCTCATCTGTAGTGGCCATCTCGGCCTTGGGGAGGTGAATAACAAAACAAAAACAAAAAAAAACAACAATTCATTCATACAATTCATGACTTAGCATCTACTAAAGACTTTTTATTTTTACTTGTTATCATCTTACTCCTGTTTACTTTACTTCTAGTCTCTATAAATATCTGTTTTTGTATAGAAAGGTTTTTCATTTTTGGTTCTTCTAATGATGCACTTTCTCTTTTAGACAAAACACATTTTAAATGTAGTTGAACCTGCCCCAATTGCCTAGCTTGAGCCCATTTTTTCTATAAATATTACCATGGTTGTTGTTCAAGCAAGCTATCATCACTTGTTTCATTAACCAAAACTCATTAATTACTGCTACTGATTCTTCATGCTCAAAAAATTATTTATCTATTTTTTTTCCCTCATAAGTGATTTGGAATTCTCATTCATCAACATAAGTCAACATAAGCGATTTGGAATTCTCCCCATCTTCATGTTTTCCTGATACATACCATTAACAGGTTTCAAGTTGTAAATATATATATAATATATATTTAATACATATATAAATATGCATATGTTAATATTTATATATATATATATATATATAAATAAAATATAAGTTAAATTAGTAGAAATTCACTTATCAAACTTTTTTCATTTTACACTAATTTGTTTCATTAATTAAGACTAATAAGAAAAATAAATAAAATAGATTTTCTGATGAGTGCTTATTGATGAAACACAGGGTAAAATGAAATAGGTTTGACAAGTTTCTACTAATATATATATGTATATATATATATATTAGTAGAAACTTGTTAAATATATATATATATATATATATATATATATGTATATATATATATATATATATATATATATACATATATATATATATATATATATATATATATATATATATATATATATATATATATATATATATATATATATATATATATATATATATATATATACTATAGCGTATATAGATCAACAATTGCATACTTATTTTCCCTCTCTTTATAACATACAGCTTTTTCAGAAAGAGAAGAAAATAATTTAGAATATTGAAAGAAAAGATTGCTGCCCCACCCCAAACCCTCAGTCAATGTAGCGTCACTCTTTTGTGGAAGCAGGTTATAAGATAGTCAATGTGTATATGTATATGTATATATATATATATATATATATATATATATATATATATATATATATATATATATATATATATATATATAATTAAAATAATTAAATTTTTTAATCGCATTCTTTTGATTTAAATTGCTTTTTTCTGGTTTATATTATTTTTTTGAAAACTAAACTTTTAATCATATTTTGTTAGTTATTATAAAATCATAATTAAATCAATTTGAAATATTAAAAAATATATTTAATGTTGATTATTTACAAATTTTTAAAGATTCAATAAGTTAAGTTTATTGTTTCCGATGCTTTTTGATTAAATAGTTTGAATAGGAAAACCAATTTGCCTGCTTTCTCAGTTTGAATTTATTTTTATTGTTTGAATGTACAAGATCAAATGATAAAAATATTCTTTCAATTCTTGCAGATAAAGCAACATCAGTAAGTAACTGATCAACGACTTTAAGTAATTCATGTTTCACACGATCATTATGAGATTTTTACCAATCACATAGGTTTATAGTTTTAACAATGTTATCACGGAACATAAACTTTCGAAAAAGTGCTGCTTCTGCTTTATAATTAACCAAAAACGGAAGAAAATCTGGATTCCTTGAAGCCACAAATTCCATTCCAATCATTATTCCTTTATCAGTTAAATCTATACCTCTGTATTTAGGATTATCAATATTAGCCAAGAAATGAAATGGGGTCATTGCCTGCTGTATTCTTTTGAATTACTTCTTCTTAGCATCTTGGTTAAGCTTTGGACTTAATTTCCTCTGAAGGTTTTTTCATATCACTACACTGTCACTAATAGTACAACTGTCCCACAGCATCAGGTCTAAAGCAACAGCAATTAATTAAAGCATTTGTAACAGTTCTTCTGCACTTCAATTTATATAAAGGTTGTTTACAATATTTGTAACATTCTTATCAGTTATTGCTTTTTTTCACAAATTGTTAATAGAATTGGCCAGTGCTTTGAATAGGATTCAAGACAATCAGCTAAATTTTGGAATTGCATAATCTTGGGCCAATTGATTGTGAATATGAGCCGAACATCCACACATAATAACATTTACATTATCTCTAGTTTCCAATTGTTGTTTCATTTTCAACCCATTTGCTGCATTATCAATTACTACACTGCAAACTTTACAACTAAATTGTTTTTTCGCACTTGTTTATAGAATTAACAGCAACGTCAACCAAATAGTCAGAACTATGTGAATATCAATTGTATCTGCAAGATAGATATCTGAGTTTGTTGTTTTTGCACAAGCTATTGGTTCATTATTGTTCCACCTATCAATACTCATGGTTATGGACTGAAGCAAACCTGACCAGCTAACTGTTAATGTGAACAGTATCTATTTGTTTTTCATTTATATCAATTCTAGTAGGGAGGTTATATCCTGCAAAAAGAATCCTGGGCATAAAAAGTGGATAAGTCTAAGGAAGAAAATAAAACAAATTGGTTGCATTTTTTTTGTTTAAAAAAGAATATACGAGTTATCTGTACAAAAAAATTTTTTAATCGAAATTGATTTTTTATAAAATAATATTATAAAATTCTGGGAAAAAGTTAAGCATTAGTTGTTCAATTCATTTTTTTCATAGATTTGGCATCTGAATCAACAAAAAGTATGCCAAATCAAGCAAAAAACCACGAGAAGAACAAGAAGACTGTTTGCTTCTTGTGTCTTGACAAGGCTAGTCACTTTTTAACCAGCTTTATGACAGAAAAAGAGCAACAAATTTTGAAACAGCCTATTGACTTGATGATCCAAAAGTCCAAATTGGTATTTGTAAACATTCCCGCTCCAACCTTAGGAGGCCTGAGGGGGGAAAGCTTCAAACCTAACCACAGTTGTTTGACTTTTCCACTATCAAAGTATATTCTGTTACAAGAGATTCAGTTTGTGATTGTTTGATTTGCTCAGTTGGCAAAGCAAAGCGCAATTTTCCACATCCAGTCTTGGCAACACAGAAACCTGAAATAAACCAGAAATCAGTTGAAAGAAGTTGTTCTAAATGCTTTTCGATTGTTGGCAAGGTCTCCTACATAGTTGCTCAAGTCTACCCTGCAAAAGAATTTAGCAGAACCATGTCAATAGACTTTGTGGCAGCTAAAAGAGTTACAGCATCAAGGGTGCTTCACCCCATGGAACAGTTAGTCTCAGTAGACCTAAGGGAATAGGAGGCCACCCTGTTCCAGTTCTTTCAGGTAACATTGTACTAGATATTTAAAGTTTTAGCCTCATATTTTAAGTCTATGTAATGCATAATAATGTAAAATCTCTCTTAATTATTTCCAAGGTTCATCTTCAAAAGAAAGAAGGCTTTTCAATGAAGGACCAGAACTGACAGCAAAAGATCTTGTTTATGTGCAACACAACACAGAACTGTCTAAATCTGGTGTGAAAAAGCTGGCATCAATACTAAATAAGTTGTTCCAAGTCAAATTGTTGAAAAGAACTTCCTCTCCAAGTTTGATCAGTTGAGCAAAACACTTGATAGTCATTTTGCTGAACTATAGCGTGCTATAGTTTTCTTTGCTTGACATTGCTGGCGGGTCTACAAGCACATTCTAGTGCACACCCATGCTCTTGGTGTGACATTCCATCAAAAGATCTTGCAAAGCGTGGATCTTTAAGAACTTTTGGATCCATCAGAAGAGATTATCAGGCATTCAATGCGGATGGTCCTAACATCAAGAAAGCAAGTTCATTCAGAAACTCTGTTCATGAACCCATCATTAGCGCCTCAAATGAATCCTTTGTCCTTGATGTACTTCAACTCATGGAGCTTCATCTGTTGTTTGGTGTCATAAATCATCTTCAACAGTCTCTCTGAGAAAAAATTGAACAAATCAGAGTCTCTTATTTACAACTTCAGGACACCACCATCACTCACAAGGTTCATGCTGTCATCCACCATGTTCCACAATTCATCCAACACCACAATAGCTCTTTGTTAATTTATTCAGAGCAAGCAACTGAAGCACTCCATCATCTTTTCAATACCCATTGGCAAAGGTAAAAGAAACTAAGCAACCACCAAGTGTATGAAGACAGGCTGCAATGATGTATCACAAACTTCAACAGAAAAAAAAATTGGTTAGGAATATTGCAAATCAGTTTTTTTGTTGTTGATGTTTTTGTTTTAATTCACCTCCTCAAGGTCGAGAAGGCCACTACAGGCAAGGAGGCTACTTATTTGTGGTATAACCCTCTCTCAACTCTATAACTCCAAAACAGGAACCTTGACAAACAAGGTCGCTTCACGGAGAAACGAGTTGCGCGCGGTACTACCAGGGTTGTGGTCGGGATCAGACTCGGAACCTCTCGCTTATGAAGTGAGTGCTCTACCACTACACCACTACCACATTTAGACATTTTTCTTAAGAAAAAACGATTAGAATTAAAACTTTACTTTGTCAAAATTGAAGAAAATTGTTATTTACGAGTGAATTTACTGCATAAATATTTTTGTCATATTTTTGAGATAAATAAAAGTTCTTGAAACCAACTTTGATTTTATGCAAAATTTGAAAATGGATTTTCTTCCTTGGACGGTGTAACCAGATTTAGGGACTCATATCCCAGTAACCACCAATGATAGTACAACCATACCCCCAAAGGATTTTTCTGGGTCATAACATCAAGGATTATTTCATTTTTTTACAATAGAGTATTCTTGCTATCTGCTCATCAATTGCTTCTTTTTTAGATTTTTTGTTTTTAATAAGGTATGAATCCAATATAGTTGTCAATGTCTTGCCACTGCTTGGTCTTGCCACTGGCTTTTAATATGAACACAAAAAGTTTGCTTTATCTACAGTAGATTGACTAGATTCAGTTTTTTTAACAGAACATAGACTAATTTGTGGTTCCTCAGTTGCCTGGTTGATATTTTATACCCTGTCTTGACAAATGTTTTTACCATTTTAAACATCTTTCAAAATTTACCAACACATTTTTTGGTTTCTTATTCGAGCAACCAAACTTTGCATTTTATTACACCCCAGCTTTTGCATTTAGCTTTATTACCCTTTTTACTAAACTAAGCAAATATTTCTTTAAACCACATCTCTTTTTCTGCTGGTACCAGATATTTTTATTTCTAGTTATATAAACTAAGCAAATATTTCTTTAAATCACATCTCTTTTTTTGCTGGTACCAGATATTTTTATTTCTAGTTATATAAACTAAGCAAATATTTCTTTAAACCACATCTCTTTTTCTGCTGGTACCAGATATTTTTATTTCTAGTTATATAAACCAAGCAAATATTTCTTTAAACCACATCTCTTTTTCTGCTGGTACCAGATATTTTTATTTCTAGTTATATAAACCAAGCAAATATTTCTTTAAACCACATCTCTTTTTCTGCTGGTACCAGATATTTTTATTTCTAGTTATATAAACTAAGCAAATATTTCTTTAAACCACATCTCTTTTTCTGCTGGTACCAGATATTTTTATTTCTAGTTATATAAACTAAGCAAATATTTCTTTAAACCACATCTCTTTTTCTGCTGGTACCAGATATTTTTATTTCTAGTTATATAAACCAAGCAAATATTTCTTTAAACCACATCTCTTTTTCTGCTGGTACCAGATATTTTTATTTCTAGTTATATAAACTAAGCAAATATTTCTTTAAACCACATCTCTTTTTTTGCTGGTACCAGATATTTTTATTTCTAGTTATATAAACTAAGCAAATATTTCTTTAAACCACATCTCTTTTTCTGCTGGTACCAGATATTTTTATTTCTAGTTATATAAACCAAGCAAATATTTCTTTAAACCACATCTCTTTTTCTGCTGATATCAGATATTTTTATTTCTTGTTATATAAACTAAGCAAATATTTCTTTAAACCACATCTCTTTTTTTGCTGGTACCAGATATTTTTATTTCTTGTTATATAAACTAAGCAAATATTTCTTTAAACCACATCTCTTTTTCTGCTGGTACCAGATATTTTTATTTCTAGTTATATAAACCAAGCAAATATTTCTTTAAACCACATCTCTTTTTCTGCTGATATCAGATATTTTTATTTCTAGTTATATAAACTAAGCAAATATTTCTTTAAACCACATCTCTTTTTTTGCTGGTACCAGATATTTTTATTTCTAGTTATATTATTTTTATTTTAAACTATAAATAAACAAGCAGTTTTAAATGAATAATACAATTTTTTTTTAAAAATTCAACTTTAATATACAACTTTTATATAAAAAGAATGTATTTATATTTATTATATAAATATTGTAGAATATATTTATATTTATTATTATATTATTATATTTATTAAATAATAACAAAAATAAAAGTTGTAAATCAATAGTTTAAAACATGAAACAAAATATTTAATTAAACGGATAAAAATCTTAATTAAAATCTTATTTAAAACTTAATATTAATAGTTATATGACTAATACATATTATATAATGCATAAGTAATTTATGTAGGAGTTATTTTTAGCTAGTGCATTTGAATTTAAGTTGATTAATCAATAAATGATCATGAGAAACAATTAAAATCAAAAAACAAAATTTAAATCATGATTTTTATTCCTCCAATTTAATTCATGACCTAAATCGATTTAAATCAACTGATTAAATTTAAATCAAAACAACCCTGCCCTCCTATATTCAATATTTCCTTGAAATATTGTAAAAGTAAATTTATTTTTAACAAATAAAGTTAAATCCATTAAAAGAAGTTTTATTTTGATATCTATATACATATAGTTTTTTAAATATGACGTATGTTTTATGTTTTTTCCAGACTTTTTTTGATCAATCGATTAATGACAAATCTCTACCGACAGCTCTTCGTAAAGCTCTTGTTGAAAAGTTCCCTGATTTTGATGAATATCAGTTAGGTAAATACAACAAAGAAAAGATCCAGAAGAAAACTAAATCAGTTTACGTTGATAAAGAAGAAGTTTATCGGCAATGCCAAGGTGATAACGGGAATGAAAAAGTATAAACATTTTTTGTATACTTTTTGTATTAATTTTGAGATTTGAAAGTTTAACTAAAGAAATGTTAATAAAACTATTTTTTAACACTTTTTTTTTTAACTTCATAAGTAATTTTTTTTAACACCTAATATTTAGTTAAAACAAAAATGACTTCTTAGTCATTTTTTAACTGTGTTATCAATCCCTCTTTTCCTCTAATCTCCTATCCTATTGCATGTATAGTAGAAATAATATAAAATTATGAACTGTGTTAAAACTGTTTATGATTGTTACAAGGTCTTTTTTTTAAGTTAAATTTGCAAAAATTATCAGCAAAAACTTTATACAGGGTACAGGATGCATTAGTTTTGATAAGCTGACCTTAACAGAAATTCTTTAAGAAAAAACCCTTTCATTTCTTCTCTTATCTATATAACACTATATCTATATCTAACACAGAGTTGTTAATAATAGCTTTCACTAATTTATTTTTAGTTTATCTCTGTAATTCACTGGATTTATATTTATTTTCACAGAATATTTACTTTGCAGTACTTTTGGCTAGTAGTGTAATGATAGAGCACACATTTCATTTCAGTCATTTCATTCATTTTTGCTTAGGAAGCAAGAGTTATAAAACGAGTGCATGAAGTTTAATTTCCACCACATCTCTGGCAGTACAATGCTTATATTGTATATCAATCTAGTGATATTCTTAGCTTTTAATAGCAATATTCATTAGTTTTTTTTTTTTTTTAAAACAAGCATAATTAATGGAATATGTTAATGGTTGGCTAAATAGTAATAAGCATTTTTTTTAAAACAAACATAATTAACATAATTTAACATTAATTAAAATATTAATGGAATATATTAATGGTTGGCTAAATAGTAATAAGCATTTTTTTAAAAACAAACATAATTAACATAATTTAACATTAATTAAAATATTAATGGAATATATTAATGGTTGGCTAAATAGTATTAAGCATTTTTTTTTCTGGAAGGTTTTAGAAGTTTTCAGGATTTGAGTATCGATGTTGCTTTAAATGGCCTATCAGGCCAGTTTAAATTCTGCATTACAACTTTAGTATACCCCAAACAATGGGCATTGTTAAACACCTTGTTCAGTACTGTCTGCTTTATGATTTTTAGTCAAGCCACTCAGCAGCCATAGCCACACAGATTGTATATAATCTGATTGGTAAATGTTTGTTGTCTGAGACAACATTAAAACATTAGTTTCAAACACTTTCTTTTGTCTTTTGTAACGATATCTTAATGTTGCAAGGTCGGCCTGATTCTGCAGACCAATGAATTAGATTTTGAGCATTTAAAGCAGTTGGTTGAAAGTAATTCGAGATATAAGAAAAAGAACTGATTGAAAGTGATAAAAAATGCTTACCAAATAAATTTAGATGTACTCATTATACTATAGATTAACACTTACACAAAATGGTATACACCTTCAAACTCAGTGTTTGAATACCACACAAATTAAGTGCTATTGAGCTAGGTCACCTATCAAACACCTGAACGAATCATAAATTTTTTATTATTAGTTCTGTGTTTATTTTGGATTAATATTAGTTCTAGTCACTAAACAACAGCTTTTGATTTGAAGACGATGAGGGCGACGATGAGGCCTACAACACTTTATCTAATCTTTATTCACTTCTTTGATTTATAGCCTAGAGAGTTCTATGCTAACAGTATTTTTTCTTTACCTAAGAATTGGCAAGAGGTCATAAACAATGATAGTGCATATATTGTTGAGATAGTAACAAGTTGTCATTTACTTTGAATTAAATTAAAAAAACTTTTTTTGTTAACTAATGTTTTATACAATTTTTTTTTTTTAATAAAACTTATCTTCTAAATTTTTTGTTTGTAGTAATAAATTGTTTTATAGTTTAATTGCCAACATTAATATCATTATTTCATAGTTTTTGCATTATTTAATTAATTCTTTATATTTAGGCTCCTGATCTTTCATTAGTAACATTAAAAGGTTATACTTTAAAGGAGTTGATACGAAAGCTGCATATTTCTGAGCCTGTTTATCATGTCATGGCTTTACTTGGAAAAAAGTAATTTTTAAAAGTTTTGTTTTTTATGCTAATATTTTGATTATTTTTATAAATGACATATTTCTTCCGAATTAAATTTTGTTATTAATATTAATTTAATTTTTCTTGTATTTAAATTTATATGTAAACTTTATTTTATCTTAGTTTTTTTAATTTAATCTATGTATAAATAAATATTATTTGAAACCTGAACAAAAAAAATTTTAAATTAAAAAAAGATTAAAAATATTAAATTTTTATTCCTGAAAACTTTTAAACCACAAAATGTTTATAAAACAAGTAAATGTATGTCATTTAGAGTTAACTAAAAATGTGAAACCACTTTTAAATTACAGTACAAGCATTTTGTACTCATATTTTATACTTATTGGTTTTAAGGTTTTTTAAAATCAATTAAGTACAAAAACAACTTTGCTTAAATAAGAAATTCTAAATAATATTTTACAGAGGAGAAAATCTACTAAACAAAAATAATCTTCAAGACACAAAAATAAATTCCTCCCCTTGTCATTCTTATAATTAACTTCTTTTATGAATTATGTCAAATCTTTTCTCATCCATAATATTGAATCATTTTAATAACATTTAAATGGTCTTTTATATAAGTACATTTTTTGAGTTAATAATTCCTTTGTGTGTAAATTAGACCTTGTTTTAAATTAAAAATGCTTAACCCATTAATGTTAATTTAAAGCTTAATGTTAATTTGTTGTCGTAAAGTTTTTTTTATTATTTTTTAACTTTTTTAAACTCAATCACAATATAATAATTTACTCCAAAAAAATTTAAGAATTATTTCTAATATGTAAATATATTATGGAATGTTTTTTTTTTTTAAATATTGACTAATACTAACTGACTTATTAGATTTTTAGTATTTAAACTTTTTTATTTATTTTTTAACATTTCTTTCTTTTTCTGACATTCCTATAAATAAATTAAAATATGTCAATTTTTTATATTCAACTAATTGTCATTCAAATCTTTTAACTAATTTAAATATTAAAAATAGCAAAAAGTTACCTAACTGAAATCGCTTTAGACATATGTAAAATAGCCTAACGAATACATATATTGCGAGCTGCCTAACGCTTTAAAACAAGGCCTGGAGTGATGGAAATAGCACACATAATCAAAAAACAGCAGATCTTATTTCAAGTATCATAAAGAATATGGTGCATTTTAAAGTTAAAATTCAAAATTTTTGAAGATCTATCTGCAGGCAATACTTTTTTATTGGAACAAACATTAGCATTCATATGCTGCCTCAGTGACCTCAGCAACAGCATTTATATGCTTTGAGTATATTCATTCATGAGATAGTGTTGAGCTGTTTGTAAACCATTATTAAAGCCAATTAATTAGAGAAAAAGGTTAAATTGGGCTAAAATTCATTCACATTTGTCAATTGAACAATGTAAAAATGTTCTTTGGACAGACGAGTCTGTAAATTTGAAGGTTTTGGTTCAAAATATTGTGTTTTAGTGTGCAGATAAGAGAAAGGTATTCAGAAGACTGCGCAGAGCAGTTGTAGTAAAGAATAAAGGAGGTTATTAAGTAAAATGTGAGTTAAAGTTAGAAATTATTGATAATAAAAATGTTTAACAATATTTAGTTCTTGTAATTTCAACAATTAGAGTACAAATTAGACAAGAAAAGGTTTACTTATTAGTTTATTTCTAAAGTTCAGAACTTGCCTTTAAGCTTTTGTTGGTAGTATATATATATATATATATATATATAGGCTTGGACAGGAATGGTGTGCGATCGAGCGCTATTGCTGACCACGCAAATGATTTCATTTTTTGACAACTTGACCACGATTGCTTATATATTTTGATGATTTAAACATTTCAGAAATGCACTGAATGTAGAAACGCTAAGCTAAACTTAAACTAGGAAAAAAGTTTAAAAAAAGAAATAACAAAAAAAAAGTTCCTAACAAAAAAAGAAATGAAAAAAAAATTCAAAAAGAAATTTTATAAGCACTAAAATAAAAATAAAAAATAAAAATTTCGAAAACTTTTTGTTATGTTTTTAATTATGTTAAAAAAAGTCGAAAACTTTTTGTTATGTTTTTAATTATGTTTAAAATAAATGTTATTAAAACCTATCTTTTTAAACGTTTTATTAAAGTTATGCAAAACGCTTTTAAATTAAGTAACTAATTACTACTAATGATTGTTTAATAAATGAACAAATTTTATCAAATTTATTAAAAAGTGTTGTATATTATATGCCAGGTGAATAAAAATGAGCATTTGCTTTTACTCAGTAATTGGTCAGCTTTAAGTGAATAAAAACTTTAGCAATTTTGCTTAAGTTTTTATTCGCGTAAAGTTGAACAATTACTGAGTAAATTGGTTAACTTTATGTGAATAAAAGTTTGAGCAAAACTGCAAAAGTTTTTATTCAGGTAAAGCTGACCAATTACTGAGTAAAAGCAGTTGCTTGTTTTTATTCATCCGGCCTCATATTTTAAAATTTTATAAACATTTTTTCAAAAAAGTTGCAAAAAAAATTGTTTAAAAAAAATAATTTAGTCTTTTTAAAATAGTAATTTTTAATAATTTCATGCTCTGATTAGTAAGTCTAGTTAAAATAAAGGTTTTCAACTTTTAAATAAAATGCGCCTGTAATTTAAATAAAATAAACTGCCAACAAGCAATTTAATTTAATTTTAATTAGAGCATTACAACTTTTTTAACCTGTTAACAGTCTATGTCGTATTATTACACAAATTTAAAGTGGTTTCCAAATGTGCATATCGTAATATTACAGTTTTATGCATCTCCTTATTTTTCCTTCTTGTTCATCAGCAATTATACATCTACTTGTCACAAAATTTATTACATAATTACAGAGCTTTTGTTTCAATGATTCATTTTTAAGCGTGTTCGCTTTAATTTTAAATATGACAAACAAGGAAGTTCATTCAGTGCAAAAATAATTATCAAAACATTTGCTCACAAAAAGATAGAAAATTATACATTTAATGAATCAATGATGAAAATATATATTTAATGAAGGATTATTGAAGATGATAATGAAAGGTCAATGCTCAGAGAAGGTGTCTGGTATGTTACAAACACAATATTGGGAAAGATTCAAGATATGAATGTGTAGAATGTGATGTAGGACTTTGTGCAGCTCCATGCGTTTCCAATTATCATACAAAAAATGAATATTATTGAATACATTTTTTAAAAATTTTGTATTTATATAGTATGATTTATATATTCTTAAACTTAAAAAATAACATTTTGTAGTGTTTAATAATGTTAAAAATAGGAGGAAACTTTTTTTATTCTATTAGTAAAAAAATACTATGATTTTAAAAACACGGGACATTTAGAGACTGCTTCAAAAAAACAAACTGGACTAATAGTGACCGTATTTAAAAAAAACACAGGACTGTTAAAGAGTTAATAAGCGCTTCACGTAACGAATTTAAAAATTATTATAAAAGATTTAAACTCATTCATTCCTATTGTAATAGGGAAAGAAAAAAAGGATTTTTTTCCAAAAAATGTTTGTTTAAAAAATTTAAAAAAATCATAAGTTTAATTATAAAAATTAATCGTATGAACATTACAAAATGCTTCAAAACTTTTCCATTAATCAACAAAATACATGCTTTTATAAGTAAATAAAGTTATTTTATATTCTTGTATAATTCACATAAAATGTGTAAAAGCTAGTAGTCACCAAAGGTTTTGAACTTATTCATATATTAAAGTAACTTTAAAAAAATTATTTATAAAAATAATGGTTTAAAAGATTTTTAAGATTAGGAAAACAGGGCCGACAACATGGGTTTCAAAGTGGAGGGGCACAATTGTCAATTTTTAAAAAAAGTCCTCTATATCTGAAATTTTCTTTTTTACAAAAAAAAAAAAGTCCTTTAGAAAAAAAGTGTGTGTGTTTGTGGGGGAAGGAGGGGGGGCCCTGCCCCCTTCCCTCCCGCTGTGTTGTCGGGTCTGAAAGACATGGAAAAATAGTTTCAAATATTTATATTTATCAAAAAAAATACATGCCTACATAAAAAAAATTTATGTATAGCATTTTTCATTAATTCACACCTGCGTTTATGTAAACAATCATAATTAATTTTATGGTTTTATCTAAAGTTGTTGCATAAAATAAAAACTATAGATCAACGAATAAAAGTTATTCATATCGTAACACTTTTTTTATTGCATTAGAATTGTTAAAACAAGAAAAAAAAACAGAAAAAAAAATTAGCATGGTCAGTTACAGAGTGTGATCACATGCCATTCTTGTCCAAGCCTGTATATATATATATACACATGTAGTCTATATATAATACATATAGTATATATACATATAATATATATATATATATATATATATATACACATGTAGTGTATATATATAATACATATAGTATATATATATATAATATATATATACATATAATATATATATATATAAATATATATACATATATATAATACATATATACATATATATAATACATATATAATATATATATATATATATATATATATATATATATATATATATATATATATATGTATATGTATACATGTATATAATACATATATATATATATATATATATATATATATATATATATATATATATATATATGTACATATATATAATACACATATATATATATAATATATGTATATATATATATATATATATATATATATTCATTTCATTCGTTATTCTTCGTTTTTTTCTTCTTTTTCTAAAAAGCCATATTTATTTAGATAAGCAAAAAAAGTGAGCAAATGCTTACATAAATATGCTATAGTAGATATATATATATATATATATATATATATATATATATATATATATATATATATATATATATATATATATATATATATTTATATATATATATATATATATATATATATATATATATTTATATATATATATATATGTAGCTAGTCTATGTGTGTATGTATGCATGTATGTATGTTAGGGTGTCCCAAAAAACAGCAATTTTGAAAAATATATGCTGGGACCCTCTTAATGTGTTCTGTATGATAAAAAAAGTATTTGAAAAAATATTTATAGGGGTCCGCCAAAAAAGAAATTCTCAATCGTGTATCATGTTGAGTCTCAACTGAAGCGAAATTATATTAAACTTTTAAAAAATTATAACTATATTACATGAAAGTAAATATGTTAGATTTAACAGCATTAAAAATAAAGTTTATTAACTAAAAAAGAAAAGAGTACATTTTTTTGACAATATTTTATTTATTAAGTTTTTTATAATATAATTATCATTTTTAAAATTTTCATCTGATTTCGCTTCATTTTATATCCATGTATGTATGTATGTATGTATGTATGTATGTATGTATGTATGTATGTATGTATGTATGTATGTATGTATGTATGTATGTATGTATGTATGTATGTATGTATGTATGTATGTATGTATGTATGTATGTATATGTGTGTATGCACAAATGTATGTATGTATGTATATGTATGTATGCACAAATGTCTGCATTTCAGACTCATTAACTTTCAGAGGATATATACCAGAAAGTAACTTTGTTTTGTTTATACATTTCAGAGATTTATGATTATTTTATTTTTAGATATCCAAGTGATTTGGAATCTTTTTATAAATCTAAATTACCAGGAACATGGGTCCAGGTATTTCTTTTTTATAATAATTAATAAAAAATATAATTAAGTAATTTATTTTAATGAGATTTTTAATTAGATTTTCTACTGCATTATTTGGTCATCTGCTTGCAAATTAGAGGTTTTTTTTTTTGAGCAAATGAAAATCTTGAAATCAACTTTTATATTGACTGTAGGCTTAAGAATCTTTTTTACAAACTTTTCTTTTCTTTTACAGGAACAAGCTGGTAAAAGGATGAAGCTCCAAATACCAGAGACTTGGGAGACACAACTCTCATTAAAAGGAAACAAATCTAAGACATGGCAAGATTTGCTTGGTAAGTAGAGAATAAAAAAATAGGAGTTAAGGTATATCTTGCTAGGTGGAAGTACCCAAGTATGAATGTATGTATGTATAGTGTCATTTTTATATTTGAATTAATTTTATATAACATATAATGTATTATAACAAATCGAATTTTAAGTGTTTTGCTTACGCTGATGTAGAATTTAAAGTAAGTTAAAAGATAAGGAAAAAGTAATAACTTATAATAGTTATAATAATTGTGCTGATTCTTTGAATGTTATACTCTATGAACTGATTAGTTGTTAAGTTTAGCAAACTGAATAATTATGCAGTTTTATAGACAAATTTAGTGTTTAGTTTTCTCGACAGAATGAAAGTTGGAGTCATTGTTTAATATGTTTTTTTGTTTTTTTTTAAGATCACAACAAGCTGCCATTTATGGCTATGTTAAGAAATCTACGAAATATGATACTTGTTGGATTATCTGAAAAGTACCATGCAAAAATTCTATCACGTCTTAAAAACAAGGTTTAAAAAGTTATATAAATATGTATAATATTTACATATTAACATACTAAACATATATATAAATGTACATATATATATATATATATATATATATATATATATATATATATATATATATATATTTATATATATATATATATATATATATATATATATATTATATATATATATATATATATATATATATATATATATATATATATATATATATATATATATATATATGTATATATATATATACACATAAATACATTCATACATACATACATGCATACATACATACATACATGCATACATACATACATGCATGCATGCATGCATGCATGCATGCATACATACATACACACGCGTTTATTCATACTAGGTCACACTACCTAATAAAATTGATAAAATTGGGGATTATTGTGTAAATGCATATGTTTTACATAAATAAAGCATGTTGCAAAAATTGGCTAAAATAAAATGAAATAATATAAATATAAAAGCCTAAATTTTTTTGGTTATGTATAAAATTGACCGACTGAGAGAGGCACTGAAGAGGCTAACTCTCAGATCATAGGTCTGAGAGTTGACCTCCTCTTTTCTATTATTACCAGACCTTGTGGGGATTGAACTCGAACTCGATTGAACTATGTTTTCTCATTACAAATTTTTTGGAGACCTGTACTTATTTCTACAGTATATTTATATAATTTTCTTTGATCACTACTCAAATCAGAAACAATATTTTCATCAACAAATGATTTCTGACTTTGTTGTAGAAAAATTTATTATAGGGAGTTTATAAACGGAATCTTCTTAAACAGATGAACAAACTACACCTTTATATTTTTTGAATCTTTTTTTTTTTTCATCAAGTAAAATAATTAGTTGTCTAAGTAATTCATTTTAATAGAATTGAAGTCCTACAAAATATATTTTTCTATTTATAGCTTTTTCTAGCTTAACAACTTGACCATTGTTTTCACCTTGCACCACCTTTCATCACCTTGCACCAGTATTTTAATTTTTTTTGTCAAAAATCACAGCAAGAAAAGAATTGTCAAGATCCTTCATGAGTTTCATGTTAAATTCTTCTTGAACTTCTTTACTTGCATTTACTTTACAAAAAAAAAAACAACTTGCATTTACTTTACAAGTTCCACTTATAATAATTTCATGCATTGAATATTTGCTTCTCTTTGTTCCACTTTCTGCAGTAAATGTAAGATGTTTTTCTTTTTTGATTCGAGGATAGTATTATTGGTTCACCATCTAAATTGTAACTAACTTTATGAACAAAGGTTTTTTAAAAGTTTTTATCATAAACTCAAATAACTTTTAATTGAAAAACCTCTTTACAATGTTTAATACCTAAATTTTTTAACATATTCGACACTTCTCAATGAAAAATTTCTTTTTTGTAATAATATTTGCCATATCAGTAGCTGATGCCCTAGTCAGTAATCCTAAGATTAATCCTAAAAAAAAAAGATTATCACACTGAACAAAAATTAGACGTATTTATGAATATTTGAATTAAATAATTTACTTACGCCATCAATTGTGTTGTTCTTATACTCCTGGAAAACCCATACGAAGTCTCAGTAGAAAAGGAGTGCTTAGATACTAATAAAAGTTGTATAAAACGAATTAGATTAACAAAAATATTGAAATTTATTTATGATGTACTAAAACTATATTAAATTCAATGTACTAAGAATACAATGAAACTGAAAAAATCAAAAAAGTGAAATAAAAATAAGTTAGTATAACAATAAAATAAGCTAATTATATAACCTACAAAACTGATTTGTCATCATTTTTGACACAAGATTCTTGTTTTTATAATTTTTGATTAATATGTTTTCTTTTTATTTTTATTGCTATGTTTATCTACAAAATTGTTTTAAGTTTATTGTACCAATCTGAAATTGTTAGAATAGTCAATAAGTATAAATTACTAGAAGATGCACCAGACTATAAATTTATAGCATTAAGCCATAGCTTATTATATAGCAGGCCTTGCCAACTTGCGTAAAAAACTGGAGGCAAGATTAAAAATATTACTTCACAGTAATTTACATTTTTAGTTAGGTGATTTTCACATGAATATAATATTTGTATGATATATCTACTAAAAGTAACTTATAAAAAGTGAAAAGATGAATTTATTATACTTTTTTTTTTAATTTTGTTTATAACTAACATTTTAATATAACTAACAAATAACACTTATAACAATTTTAAATTAACTTAAATGACTTTTAAATTATCTAAAACTAATTATGTTTAAATAATTTAGTTAGTATATATAGATTTATATTTTGCTATAATTTAATATTAGCATTTACCACAAAATTTATTAATGGGTTTTTTAAGTATTAAAAATAATTTTTTGAGAAAAAAGAGATAAAATCTTTAGAGAATAAAAAGTAAATACAAGCTTTTTAGATATTTTACTAAACTCTATTTTGCAGTTTTTTTTAAAAACATTGCAAATATTTTACTTTGTGCTAAGTTATATCAATTTCTACTTTGACTCCTTGTGTGAACGAGGTGAATGGAGTTGGCGATAATTATTAAATAAAATATTTGTCATTGTTAATCCATGATGTCTTTGCATACCTAATGAATAAAATTCTGATAGCATCATAAGGAGGTTACACAGTGATGACCTACAAGTGTCGTTATATACTTCATAAAAAAGAATGTGACAGTAAGTTGCCCATTGACAAACTTTGTCATCAGGAATTGTTAAACCTTCTTGATTTATGTCCTTTACAAAATTTCTATAAGCTCCATAGAAATAAAAGGTGTCATCTGGGTTTTCATCTTCACGAATAATGTACCCAGCAATATAAACTAATGACATTTTAATATCAACAGTCAATGAATCACACAGAGCAGGTAAAATGTCAATAACGTTGCAAATACCCTCGCTTGGTAAAAATTTACATTTTGGACAGAGTGATCTGAACCTAGATTGGCTAACATATCTGAACTTTTCTCAAACTTTAATAGCAACTTTGTGCGGTATATAGTTAATTTTTAAGAACTTGTTGAACGGAAATAAAATAAGTTCCTCCTGAGCCTTGTCTTAATTTTCCAAAGAGCTTTTCTAATAAATCTGTTGTAAAGTTGCCTAATAATACATACTGATGAGTTGTATCTAAAAGATATTTTGACAACTGAACCAAACCATAACAGGTCTGAGCTAAACAATTAGCAGTGTCTCTTGTTAGTAATTTGACTCTTTTTCCTTTTTCTGTTTTTTTTTATTTATATTGCAAAATCACCCATTGCAGAAAGTTTGCTTAAATTGTCATCATTAGCAGAAGCGATAGCAGCTCGATTAGAATTATTTGAAAGATTAGACATTTGTTTGAAAGATTAGTCGAATCTTTCAAACAAATGTCTGCATATGGACTGTGAACATTACAAATTTTCCAAAATTCAATGACTTTAGAGATGAAAATAATCGTCCCTTCGTTTTCATGCAGGTCTGGATGACTTTTTAATGCTGACAATGTTTCATTACAAAACACTTGCAGACAAGTGATAACTTTTTGTCTTTCAATTGGCTTTGGATAAGCAGAAACTTCCATTAATTTAGACATTTTAACAATGTTTTTCAGTTCAAGCTTGTACAAATTAATATCAACCCGCCATGCTATTTTTTTTTCTCCATCAACCCAATTTTTTTCAGCCAATCATTATCGCAATAATTTAGATCTTCCTATATTTATGAACAGTGATGTACTCGATGAGTCATCTACTCTTCATCTTCTAGGATTAACTCTTCTAATCTTTCTTGGAAACCATAAATCAAATCAGTTGCAAAATTAGCATCTGCTAAGGTTGCATCTCTTTATCGAGCTTGACACTTTCTTACTCCGGATTCTACTCTCTATCTCTATAAATCTCAAATCCGGCCATGTATGGAATACTGTTGCCATATCTGGGGCGGATCTTCTAATGATGCCCTTTCTCTTTTAGACAAGGTGCAAAAACGCATTGTAAACATAGTTGGGCCCGCTCTTGCAGCCAACCTCCAACTGTTATCACATCGTTGTAATGTTGCTTCTCTTTCTCTTTTCTACAAATACTATAATGGGCACTGCTCTAAAGAGCTAGCGTCTCTTGTGCCATCTAATAAAATTCATCCTCATTTTACTCGTCATTCAATAAAGTCTCAACCTTTTTCTGTGACTGTTCTTAAGTGCTCCTAAAACGCTTATTCGTCTAGTTTTTTTCCTTGAACATAAGCTCTTTGGAATTTGCTTCCTTCATCTTGCTTTCCTGATTTGTATAATTTGCAATCCTTTAAGTCGTCTGTCAATTGTTATCTTGCTCTACAATCTTCATCTTTTCTCTTCCAGTAACTTCCAACTTTAATTAGTGGTTGCTTGCAGCCTTGTTGGAAGCGAAGATGTTTAAAAAAAATATATATATATATATATAAAATTTAAGTTATTAAGTTTTTTCTGTGATCCAGTTATTACGTATACTTTTTAATAAATGAACACAATCAAATAAAAGGAAAATATTGTACATCATGTACAATATTTTCCTTTTATTTGTACACCATGCTTCTTTTTTTTCAAAAAAGTTATAAAACTTCTGATTGACTCTGTTACCATCACAGACAATAGCAACAACATTGCCCCCATTATTTTTAATTGCATCAAGAAACAGGGTTGTCTGTTCAAAGAAAAACTTATCATCAAGTTCTCTGACTGGTAACATTTTGTAAAGAAATTTTGGTCTATTAAACAATGTTACAACCAAAACGCTCAGTACTGTGTGTGCTAATAGATGAGGTTTGTTAACTGATTTACCAAACACTATGCCACCATTATACTGCAACATTGGTTTAACATAAACCTCATCAAGAAGTAAAATGTTTTTTGTCTATCATCTCTAAGATTAGAGAAAATATGTCTGATACAAGTGGTATCATCTAAAAATTTACATTTAGATGTAATTCTTCCTAAAGTATGTAAACTTGGAAGTTTAAAATCTTCTCTGATGTGATTGTAGGCTGATCGCAAAAGAGAAAAATACTCAAATGCTCGCACAATTGTTTCAATTGGATACTATTTTTCCCCAATACATGTTTTATTCATTGACAAAATTTGTTGATATACAACTTCTTTTTTGGGGGTTATTTCACAACAATTTAAAAATCTTAATGCTTCTTGGATATGAGAAAATTTGTTCATAATATAAGCTCTGTTAGATGATAAAGTCATAACACTAATTTTAACTCCACAATGAAATGCTTTAAAAGTGAGATCTTTATTTATGCAAAGAAGAAATCTAGGAATAGCACTTTTCTTTAAAAAGTCTGAAGACTGAATATATAATATATCATTGCATAGATAATTAATAATAGCAAAATTAAATTCATTAGTTTTTAACTTTTCATATAAAACATTAATACTTTTTGTTTTTTCTTGTGAATTAAATATTGCTAACTCATCCTCTTCTTGCCAGCGAACGCTATTAAGACTTTTTGATGTTTTTCTAAGTGGCATGGGTACAGTAGGAACTAAGCTTGGCTTTATGAAGTCAAATACTGACGGAGCATCACGAGGCCTCAGCTTCCCATAATCAGTAACAGTTGAATATTTTTTTGGCCAATGTCTTTCAGATACTACGGTGTTATTAGTATCAGGAACATTATCTCTTGGTATTATAACAATCCAACGTTTTTGTTCTTCAATATTTCTTGGAAGTCTAAATGTTTTAACTCTATTCTGAGAATTATAATTGCAATGGCAATTATAATTCTCAGAATAGAGTTAAAACATTTAGAATCTTGCCTCCAGTTTTTTGCGAAAGCCGCACGTTGGCAAGGCCTGTTATATAGTAAGACATGCATTAAGCTAATAAAAGATAATTTCAATTTTTATGATTTTCAATATCAAGAAATATAGGTTTTTAAGGGTTAAAAAAAAGTACACTTTTAAACAAAAGTCTTGTTGTAATAAGTAAATTAGGTCTTTTTAAATATTTTAGAATAAAAAAAAACACGAAAAAAAAAATTAACCCTCCATCAAGACCATCTAAATGGCAATTTTTAAGTCATTTTTTTAAAAATAAAGAGAAGGTAAAAAAAATAAATAGAAGGAAGGAACAAGGAGGTTAATAGTGCTTAAACTTTTTTTTTTTATAAATAAAATTTAGATTTAGGTTTTTTAGATTTAAATTATGCATTTTTTTGACTTTATATATTAATACTCTAATGACTATGCTCCCTGACTTGAGCAAGACGCAAAGAAGCTTAAAACATTCAGGCTCTTAGGTCCTATGAAAAGTGACTGATGACATCATACTGAAATATGCATTATACTGAACTATGACATCATACTGAGCGATAGATTCAGTTCATTTAGTAATGTACAATTAAAATTTGATTTAATTTTTGCAATTTTTAGGACTCTGTCATTAACAGCAAACAGTTTCCATTTCGATTTTTATCAGCCTATGATGTGATAATTGACCTAGAAAAACTTCTTCAAAAAAATTTAGAAGGTATCTGATTACTGTATTTAATATATTTATTTTGTAAAAAAATTTAATAAATAAGTTAAGTAGAGATGCTATTGATTTTCCCGAATACAGAATACCAAATAATCTGCTAAGCGCTCAGCGGAAACACTAATTATTTAGTGGTACTTAGTTATTTTATTGGTTCTGACCTGCTTTATTGAGGTGCATATGCTAAATATGCTGTGAGTGTTTTTATTTCATTTGAGGTAGTGTCACAGCGCGTAACTATTTTTGGAAGAATGTATAATTTAAGAGAAAAAGCACAATCATTTGGTATTATCAAACGATGAAAATGTTTTTATCCTCATTTACCACCAATAGATTTTAAGTATCAAATAAGCAAATTGTTTATTAAAATAAAAAAGTAGTAATTATAATATTAAAATTAT
This sequence comes from Hydra vulgaris, assembly GCF_038396675.1. Taxonomy (NCBI): domain Eukaryota; kingdom Metazoa; phylum Cnidaria; class Hydrozoa; order Anthoathecata; family Hydridae; genus Hydra; species Hydra vulgaris. The sequence goes on along the minus strand of NC_088923.1, from coordinate 48,353,136 downwards.
TAAATATGATTTAAAATATTAAAAATATATAATTCTTTTTTATGCGTTATTTTTGTTCCAGTCAAGTATTCTGTATTCTACCAAATAGTTAACAATATTCAGTCAAATAACAAATAAAAAAGTAGCCAAATAAGCTGAATACTGAGTAGTCACCGAATATTTGTCGCATCTCTAAAGTTAAGTAAAAATAATTGTCTTTATAAAAAAAATTAATTTACAATAATTAATTTTTTTTTAAACAAAAGAAATTAAACTTTATCAAGATTTTACTACAAATGTGTGTTTTTAATTAATTCCATTTATTTTTTTGATTTCAGTTTCACTTCAAACTGTTTCTGAAGCACTTGTTGTAAAAAATGAAAAACCAATGCCCAAATATAAGCAGAAACTTCAAGAAAAAAGGAGAGCTAAAGCAGCATGGTATATCTTATATTTGTATTAGGGTTTCCAAAAAAACAACTTTTAAAAAAATGTCTGCCCCCACCCTCTAAATGTGTTCTATATAATGAAATAATACTGGAATTGAAAAGTATTAGCAGAGTTTCTTTTTTCATTATTCTTCAGACCAGAATACTTTTTGTCTAACTTTGTGAGAACATTTTTTATTTTAGTATCACTAACAACATCAAACCTCATCTTTATCCAAAAATTTTCTTAGCCAAAGTATAGTTACAGTTTAGTTATAACTAAATTAATCTTTTCGGTAATTTTAGTTTAGATTGCAGGTAAGCTTGATGTTATAAAATATCCATGTCTGTTTGAAGTTGAATCTCTAAAAGTTTTTTTATTGAGATTAATTTGATTAAACTTTCTTTATCTCTCTCTTTTTTTTTTTCTTCCTCTATGTGTAAATATATTAAAGTAAGTTTCTTAAAAAATAGAAATTGCCTAAGTTTTCCTGATTTAATAAGAAATAATTTCTTTTTTTTATTTGATCTCAGCTAAGATTTTTTGCCCAATTTATATGAGTTTCCTATTCCCTTGTACATTTTCATTGCAATTTTTTAATATTTATCTTATGATTACTAACTAATATTTCTATTTAAATAATCAACTTTAAATTTAATATTTGTAAATCTTATTAATACAACACTGAACTGCTTAATATATAACATATGATAAGGTTCTTTATATAATAAACTTTTATATTATAAGTAGTATAAATAACATATTATATCTTAAACATATAAAATACACTTAAACTCAAGACACTTTAAAAAAGTCATTTTTAGTCATTTTGAAGTCCTTTTTTTTTGAAATATGTCCTTTGAAGGCAACGAAAGAGTTCAATGGTGCTCAAATTTTTTGGGAGTTAGTTTAGTTAACATATTTGCTTCAAATCAAGATAGTTTAAAAATATTTTCAAAGTTTTTTTTTTGTAACCTGATATACTTTTAGAGAACTTTTTTTTTGATAGTATTAGGGACATGTTTGATGTTCAAGGATCTTGAAGGAGCCCTTATAATTTTTTTTTTGAAAGTTTTTTAATTCCAGTATTATTTTATTATATAAAACACATTAAGAGGGCGGGAGCATACATTTAAAAAAAATGACTTTTATTAATAAGTGGAAAAAATGTGTCTTATTTCTCAATTGTTTATTTAACTTGTGCAAAAAAAAATTTGGAAATAATACAAGAGTATTTGTCTTTTAAAAAAAAAAAAGTTTTTTTAATCAGGACATAAGAGACATAAATGGGGCAAATGGGTAAAATTCAGGGGTCTTAGCCCATTTAAGCATTTTAAGTGCATGTTCCTTAAAATTATTTTTATGTTCAAGATTATTTGTTTTATAAAAAGCGAGTTTATAAAATTGGAAAAAAATGACGAGGGTCACAAATGGAGCAATGGGTAAAATTGAGGAAGCCCCTGCCCATTTTAGCTTTTTTAGATAACCCATTATAAAAAAATAAGTTAAATTTTAAACAAAATTTAAAACACTAAATTAAAATCTTTTATTAAAAGTTGTTCTCGATGTTGAGAACATTCTACATGTTCTAATTTTTTGCTCATACAAAAAAAGAACAAATTTTTTTTTCAGTGTGCTTTTATATTAAAATACTATTTTTATTTTAATATTTTTCAATAAACTGATGATGACATCACCCAAATAACAAAAAGTGTTCAATCCACAATTAAATAACTTGTGAATTAAAAAAGAAAAAATTCCACTCATAAAACTAAACTCAATTATTTAAATGCATAACATTAGAAACAATATCTTTTGTTTATCAATGTGGTGTGATGTAAAAAATTTGTCTTGAAACAAATGATGACACAGCAACAACTTCTATAATCACTGGCCAAAGAGATCGCCAGGTATTAGGTCATGTCACTCAAATGAAATCTTTTTTATTCAAAAGCTTTTGTCTTGAAACAATAATATTGAAAGTAAAAGTATTTTAGGAACTTTTATTTTTAACTCATTGATTCAATTTAATTTGATTTAATTTATTTGATTAAGCTTCTATAAGTAAAGTCAAAGAGATTAAAATAAATAGTGGTGGAAAGATTTAGTTTGTCAATAAGTTTTATTTTATTTTGGAAATTTGATCAGATGGCAGATTAGAAGAGGCATCATGGACAGAAGTAAAATGTACCTGGTCCAAGCTAAGAGAATTGTATCCATTTCTAACAACAAGATGTATGTTATTAAAGATTTTTTGCATCAAGATTTATTTTTAATTGGTCTATTTTTCGCACAAAGGTCATAAATAGCTGCTAGTGTTATTCTGCTATCATAAAATTGAACAATGAAATTATCTGGGCCAAATATTTGCGATTTAAAAAACCTTAGCCTTTTTTTTTGTTGCTTTATTCAAAATAAAGAGGAGGTTCAAAACTTAATATTTTTTTAATAAAAAAAATATTAAGTTTTGAACCTCCTCTTATATTGATCCTCTTATATTGAACCTAAAAATTGCAGGGTTCACTGGGTAAAGGAGGCAAAGGAGTTTAGGGAGGAAAAAAACAATTTGCACTGTTAGGTACAGCACATACACAACTCTTGCACAATAGTGTTTCCCAAATTCTTAGTGTTTTTCCATTCTCCAATATCCCCTGGTTATATTAATATATCAATAGAAATGTTTTCTGATCTCAATTTAAAAACCATATGTATGTATTTCTGGGTTGAAAATTTTTACATCTTTTAATTGTTTCGCAAAAAGAATATTTTAGGTTGTTCAATCATGTATCAAACTGTTCAGCCATGTACCAGATACACAGCTGAATAGGCTTTAGGTTGATTGAAATGAAATCCAGGAACATCTTCTCTTAAGTAAAAAACTAAGAACTTGAAAGCTTTTTATAATGATCCAATATAAATGTTCTTTCGACAACCTGGAGCTGACTCATGTAATATACATGTCTCTATCTTTATTTTAACCTAGATAGCATTGAATATCCTCCTCATAGGCATTCTCAGTTTTCTCTTCAAATTTTGTTACAAAATATCAAAGAGTTTGTTACTTTCCTCCAAAAATTTGTTTTGTCTCTTAGAGAGGTAATGGGTTTCTCTTTTTATTTTTGATGACTTCAAGATGGCATTTAAAACATTTCTTCTTTTGCTTCTGAGGACTTTAAAGGAGCATTTAAAAAATTGTGACTAGAGTATATTAGTACAGCATACAACTAAATTATCAGTAGGGTATATCTAAAAAATGTAAGTATATATAAAAAAGCATATATCAGTTATGTCAAAGTTTAAACATGCCTACTTCCTACATTTATGCCATATTTATTAATCATAAGAAAGCCAAGTTCAAATTTGTCTCTAACATTGACAATAACACTAATATATCAAGTAAAAAAAAATTATATAATCTTAATAAAATATATTCTTTATAAGTCAAGCACAATTTAACTATCAAACAACAATTTAGTTACCAGTTATATTTAAATCACTGATGTTGTAAGCACACACTTTAGAAATGTTTTTATGGTAGGAAACGGTTGCTTGCCTCAAATTAAAAGCTTTGTAAATGTTTCTATTGACATTGACAGTGATGTTAATAGAATCTGTGTTGTTTTTTGCAAGCGTAGTTTCAAAAAACAACACAGATACTACCAACCTAGGCAGTAGGTCAAAAAAAAATTTTTTTTTTTTGACCTACTGCCTAGATTGGAAGCACATCATTCCGGTTTTGTTCATATTTGAATCAATCTTTATGTTGCGTTAGTAAATAAAATATTAAAATCAAAAAAATATAAAATCAAACATTAAAATCAATCTTTATGCTCCTTGCTGTGGCTTCCAGCATTTATTTATTTCATTTTTAATAAGGAATATTACCAGAATTAACTACAAATGTTGAAAAAATGGGTACTTTATAAAAAAAGACAGTAATGTTTTGTTGCTCAGTCTTGTTAATTATAAGTGTTACCATTTTATCTAAGAACTTCTTAAAACATTTTGCATCTTGTAAAATGATCGTAATCAGGCCAATTGTATAAAAAAGTATTAATTTGCAAATGTTAATTGGATTTTTTTTTTTTTTTTATAATAGTGTTGTTTTACTAATGTTGTGTGTTATCCAATGACCATTAGCTGCTGTGTTATAAAAAATATTTACAATCAACAATCTTGTTCTCTAATGCAATATACAGACAATATCAACATATATTTATGTATTATTATTTATTATTTGATTATTGGGGCATGTTTTTATATATTATTTGATATTTACACAAAAACCACAATAATGACATCAAGTTGAAATATTGATTTGATGTCTCAGTCAACTATGTACTGAAGCTCCATCTATGGGAGCTTCAGTTCATTGCAGACTGAGGGTTTAAGGTTCATTGTAGACTGAGGGTTTAATCCAAGTATAAAAGATATAATTACAATGGCAAAAAATATCATTTTAAAAATTATATGTATATACACCCCTATCTTACTTACACAAATAATTTGTCTTTACAGCAATACATACAACCAAGCTATATTGGATAGGTACAAGAAAGCTCTTGATTCTGCAATGAAAATATCAACTGTTTATAATATAGATCCTATATCTGGTACAACTTTCATTGTTATTGACATAGGATATAATATAAATGAAGAAAACAGTAAATCTGCTTCGGTATGTTTTATTTTTATATTTATTGGTGTGTTAAATTATATATAGATGTACTAAAATTAGTCTTTATTTCAATCATAAATATATTACATATATATATATATTATAGTACATAAATATTTTGTAAAATTGGCGTAGTGCAACAATATGATTTAACAGAAAAGTTAAGTAAGCAAGTAAGTAAGCAAGTAAGCTTTCAAGTATTTAACTAGTTTCAAGTAGTTATCATAAAAGAAATTCTTCCATCATTTTTGAGATTTAAAATTTTTAGATTTTGCTCAAATTTAAACTCTTTTTTTTTAAAGCATTGTCTAATAGTTTTTTTTTTTTTTTTTTTTATTGAAACAGGTGTTGAGGTTTTTATTAAATTCAAAACAATAAGAATAAGAAAAGTGGCAATGAGAATATATTTTCATAAAACATATAATATATTTCTTTGACATATATATAGCATATACATGTAAATGAATCCAAATGGCTTAAAATATTTTTTTTGATATTACATCTCTTGTCCCATCACAATTTGACTTGACACATCTTTTGATTTTTGTAAAAAAATAAATCTAGTATTTATCTCAAAAATTAAGTTCTAAAGACTTTTGGAAAGTCTTTAGCAGTGTCATTAACAAAAACAAGATTACTTTATCTCTCATATATGGAACTGATCTTATTACCTCTTTTATGGAAAAAGCAGAACTATTTGCAAAAAACTTTTCATCTCTTTAATCTAATTAACACATTTTTTCTGTCATCACAAAGAAACAATTCTTTGTTATGCATCTAAATCACTCTAGCTTCTGTTATTTAAGTTATTTCTAACTTAAACTTGTCAACAGTTTGTGGTCTGGACAAAGTTCCTTTATCTGTTGTTCAGATAACATTTTGTGATCCAAATAACATTTCTATTACAGTCTTACATAAATGTCCTCCTGAACCCTTTTATTACTCACTAAACTATTCCAAGCTCTTAACTAAATCTTGTTTTCTGCCTGCTGCAAAAATCTGTGCTTCAAATTTTTAAAAATTTTGGAGATCTCTCATCAGTTTTCTTACATAAACAAAGTCTTTCAACCCTTAATGCGGTAGTATTGTAGTGGTTGAGCGCTCGTTTCATAGCAAGAAGTTCTGAGTTCAATCCCCACTATGTACTTAGTAGTACCAACCTCAACTTGTTTCTCCGCCCAGCATCCTTGTTTGTCAAGGTTTGTGTTTCGGAGTTATAGAGTTGAGAGAGGGTTGTACAAAATAGATTTTTTGATCCTTTTGTTATACTGCTGACTTGTTAACCATTATAACAGAAAGAAAGGTTCTATCATGCATTAGGTGGGACAGTGAGACAAGTGCTTGACAAAATATCATCACTTGTGTCATTTCTCTCAGGCTTGGTAATGGCTGGTGAAACTGAATCTAAATAAAACTAATTTTATTTACTGCAAACAGTTATTGAAATATTATTGGTTTTCCTATATTAATGAATGGCAACCTCCTTCACTTTACATTTCAATGACAACTTCCTTCACTCTACTTAGATTATCATTAACTACCCACCTTTCATGGAAACCGTTTATACAATCTAACAGGCGGTAATGAAAAAATGAGAATTTTCATATCGGGTTATAATAAAAACAAATATTTAGAAAATGATATTTATTTTATTTGAAGGTACATCACTTATCTTTAAGAAAAAATTAATGAACATTCAGATATGGTCCATCATCAGCAGTTCAATGTAGTTTTAAGTATAAAGAGTATAAATAGAGGTTTTTTTTATAGATAGATACAAAACCAAAAAAAAAATATTTTTAACAAAGTGTAAAAATGTCAATCAAAGCATAAGATTGAGAGAATAATAGTTTTAAAAAAAGTCAAAATGTTTTTCAAGATTGATAGATGATTTTTGGAGAAGAGATAAGAACTACATATTATCAATAAATACACTGTTTCGTATTTTGCTGTCAATAATTTCTTCTAAAATCTTCATTACTTAGTCAAGCATATTTATTCCTCAATATGAGCCACATTTTAGTGTATTTCTTTTTTAAATCTTTACCATCCAACTTTTCTTTCAGCCATTTGGAATTTTGTTTCCATAAACAATAACATTGCAATGATCTACCAAACACGCACATCCCCTAAAACTTTACACTATTTTAGCCAATACACTATTAAAACCAACAGTTTTGTCTAGCCAAGTCCTCTTAATAGCTGGCTTCACTTCACACAGTTTATTACCTCTGCTTGTGCACTAATCTGCTGGTCCACTAACCTAATCATCAACAAACTTACTTATCAAATGAAGATATTTTTGTAATGCACAAAAAAACTAAACTAATGATTATGTTTGCTTTAGCATTTAAAGTAATAAAGGAGATAAGATAACTGGTAATTAATAATAATTAATAAATAGTAAATTATTGCACTTGCTGTTTCAACTTTCAGTTGTTGGCACTTTCATTTCCACAGAGATTTTTCACTTTATTTACTTATCTTAAGCAAGTTTTATAGAACCAAAGTTCTATAGAACTTGCTTGTATTTACACATATTTTCACATATTGTCTATTAGAGGCTTTGGCATAGGTTTGTCATTGATAAATCCAATTTCTCACAACAAAATCGGTCTTAAGATTTTTTTTTTTTTTGATTTTTCAGAGCTGTCTGTGATGAATGCATAGCCAACTGATGATTAGTGAAAAAAAAGCAATTTTATAAATCTTGCTAAATATTGAAAGAAATGGTTTTACATAAAGTAGGAGTTTATGAGCTCTATACCCTAGCCAATTGATTTTACGATTGTACACTGCATAATACTAGTAATTTATAGTTGTAGCCTGTAAAATACTATCTGAAATCAAATCAAATTTTGACAGCATAAAGTTCCGAATATGATCCCCACCACACCCCTAGTAGTACCACACTCAACTTGTTTCAGATGCAGCAGCCCATCAAGGCTCATGTTTTAGACTTGAAGAAATGAGAGAGGGCTATAACCATGATAAAGTTGCCTCCTCGACTGTAGTGACCCTCTTGGCCTTAGGGAGGTGGATAACATTAAAATAAAAAAACAAAATTGATTATTGTAAAACCCACAAAGATATAAGGACAATTATAAAAAAAAAAAAAAGTCATTGTCAGTTTTTAGTTTTTTCAGAAGTTGTTATGATATATCATCAACCATTATGTCTAGGAACGACGCTGTTATGATATAGCATCAACCATTAACAACTAGGGGCTATTCTAGAAAAAATAATTTGGAGGCCTTTCCGTAAGAAAATTTGCCATATGTAGGCATTTTTTCACACAAAAAAATGATATTTGTTGTTAAAAAAAAAAAGTCCTTAATTTCTGAATTTGGATGGCGCCCAAATACGGTCGTATTTGAATTTATAGTCAGCATTCAGCAATGCCAACCTAACTGCTGACCTCAAAGTGTTTGAGGTCGGCAAAAATTTGCCAATCTTGTTTCTATTATTTATGGTAACTCCTTTGTATCTTTTAGCCTACCTCTAACAGTTTGAGATCGGCAATAAATTGCCGACCTCATTTTTCCTTATTTCGAGAATTAATGTATACACTTATATATGTATATGTATGCAAATAAATTAGAAAATCACTAAACAAATTTTTTATTGTTAAAAATTTAATCAATTTATTATTGTTCAACATTCTTTTAAGCAAATTGAGCAATCTATTTTGTAGAATACTAAATTAAAAATTATTTTATATATGTATATATATATATATATATATATATATATATATATATATATATATATATATATATATATATATATATATGTATAAATATATATCTATCTACTATAGCATATTTATGTAAGCATCTGCTCACTTTTTTTGCTTATCTAAAGCTTTTTTTAGAAAAAGAAGAATAATGAATGAAAAGATTGCCAAACCCTCAGTCGATGTAGCAGCATTCCGCTGCGAATCAGGCTATTTGTCAATCGATGTATGTGCTGAAACCCCTGGCAGCAGGCTATTTCAGTGTGACATCACACTGCTCACCTAAATTAGCAGTATAAGATATATAGGTACATATATATATATATATATATATATATATATATATATATATATATATATATATATACATGTATATATATATATATATATATGTATGTGTATATATATATATATATATGTATATATATATATATATATATATATATATATATATATATATATATATATATATATATATATTATAATAAATTAATATAATAAATTTTTAAAAACGTTTATCTAATTTTTAATTGTCTTCAACAGCATGTTTCCGCATCACTAGATTCATCAGTAAGAATGTCTTAACATCAAAAAGTTCAAATTATAAAAAAATTATTTTACAGGAAGTTGGGAGTTGTTATAATTAATTATGTAATAACTGTAATATTTTGCAACCAGGAAGTTACATCAACTACATTAGATAATTAAATAATCATGTGAAGAATTCTTTAGAATTAGGATAATTTTAGACTGGTCATTTGTTTTAATAATTTTTTAAAAGAAACTTATTTTCATGTCTGCATTTAGAAATTTATTCAGATTTTTTATTCAGTAAATTTTTTTGATCTAAATGAGTAATAATTTCAAATTATTTTTGTAAACATAGTATACATTTTTTGGAAATGTTATTATAGGCATGCACAGTAGGCAGGTCCATTTTTAGGGGTCGGAAAACTGAAACTTTGCCACTTTATTTTCCCATTCTACATTGGTATACAAGTCAATTCCAAAAAAGTTATACAAATATTTCAATTTTCCTGACCTCCTTGAGGGTTCAAATATTTTAAAAAAAGTCATTTTTGACCAATTATTCGTTAAATTGCTATCTTAATTGGATCAATGACTAATAAAACTAATACATTTTTTTTGTGCTGACTCTACTATTAGGTAGGTTCATATAAAATTTGAGCTCAAAATATTTAAAATTTCTTGAGATAACACATTTTGAAATATGACCTGGTTTCTTTTAAAGACCTGGTTTTTACTATGTTTTCAATTGTATATTTATCTAAATACTCCTAAATATTCATTAAAAAACTTAATAAAATTTGCATTTAAGAAGTTTGTTAAATAAGGAATCCAAATATTGCACTTAATAAAGATAAAAAAATAAAAGTAAACTGTTAAAAATGTAAAAGACTTTGACTAAAGGTTTTACAAACACGTTTTGTAAATAATATACATAAAAAATTTTTCTTATAAAAAGTTTAACTTTTCTTACAATTTATTAAGAATTTCTTTGGACCAGTTACACTTATAAAATGGAAAATTAACTCTGTGTTCCTTCAAAACCAGTAAAATATCTTGTAATTTTTTCTCTTTAATTGTTGAATCAACAAAGTCTTCTACCAATTTAATAGCTCTTTCACAACAGTCATTGACAAAGACTAATCTCTTTATAAACCCTTGCATTTTTTTATAATCAGAATCATCAGTCCACAAATCAGGTGGACTTTCTAACCACTGATAAATAAGGAACTATTTTAAATAACAGCCATGAATTTTGACCAACGTAATCATTAAGTTCTGAATTTTCATTTATTTCTACAGGCTTAAAATTTTTAAGTTTAAAGATTTCAGGTTTATTTGATTTTAACAACTGCTGAGCAACATTTTCTTTAACTTTATTGTCAAGGCTTTTATCAAATAAACAAAAGACAACTTTAGAAAGATAATAACTGTGTCTAAGATAGCTTGAAATAAAAGCTTGAGGAACATCAGCATCAAAATCTTTCATTTTTATCATCTCTTTAACCGTACACAAATCATTATGAGCATCAGAAACAATTTGACTTGATTGAAGAAAGTTTTTTGCATGAACTGAAGCTACATATATCGCAGCCTTTGAAAATACTGTTTCTTCCTCTAGGGTTAAAAACTTTACGATTGGTTGAGTAAGTTTCATTGCCAAAATGTATAAAGCGTCTGCCATAAATCTAGCTTCATGTTCAGCAGCTGGTTTGTGTATAATAAATCCAGGAACTGCCTCCCTTCCTTCCAGAAAAACAACGACATATTGACACAGATGTTTATAATCATTTCTGGGATAAGTATGAAGTTCCAAAGCTTTTTTGCAAAAAGATAAACTTTTTTTAGCCATATCTTCTAATGGAGTTCCACTAACTTTGCACCATGGAAACTTTGAAAACTGATCCATATTTTTTGAGCATTTTCATAATGCATTGGCCAAGCAGTCTTAAATCTCGTATATATATACTTTGATGGACCTTTGCTTTCTATTTTAGTGATTGCATTTATTGCATGTAAAGTATGTCATTCTTGAGAATGTTTTCTACAAAGAAGCCTTAACAGAGGTCGATTTAAAAGTTCTTCTAAAATACTTATACAACCATTATTACAACCAGTGTTACATGCTGTTTTATCAACACAAATTCCAATTATAAAGCTTTTTTAATAAGTTCATCAATATCTACTGTTACTGTCACTTTATTTTGTTTTATGTTAGTTGATTGTTTTTCAATTTTATCATAGTTATTATATTGAAATTCTTCATTATCAAAATTTTCTAACAAAAATAACTCTTGATTTCCATTAATACAATAGCTATTTGATGAAAATTGTTTTAACTTTGAATTTTTTGTGGCAGATTCCTCCTTTTGCTCGAACTCCTTTGCTTTCCTTTTGCGAAAATCTCTGTTGGAATAAACTTTTTGATATTTTTTGTCTATTTTATCAATTATCATTGTTCTTGCAGTTTTTTGGTCTTCATAAAATAAAATATCGCATTCTTTTGCATCTTTTGATCGAATTCTATCTTTTTCAATTATTTCATAAAGTTTTGGGTGCCCTATGTCAAACAATTCTTTTTCTAATGCCAAAAAATCATTTCATACAGCTTTTGTGTTTCCGTTTTTTTTTGAATGATATGATACCAGTTTCTTGTGATGATATATTAATTTGGAAACATTTTTCCTAAAATAATTTAATAAATTTTTATTTGTCATTGAGCTTAAATTTTTATATCAATAATTATGTAATAAACTATGAACATTATTTAAATCAACAGTTACCTAATACTTCTGCAACTAATGTGTGGTATACCACCCATAAGCCACGGTTTTCTAAGAGCAGAAACAACACATTTGGGCTGACATGTCATTACAAAGCAGCTCATGATTTATATCTAGGGGGCAGGAAATGATTTCGGTGTGTTTTTTTTTTTTTTTTGAAATTTAGTAATCTGCAGCAGTGATAAAAACATCTTAAAACGTCACGTTTTGTAGGCAATGTTCTGCAATCAATTTCGTGGGTTTGTCCTAATAAATATATTTCAGTATTTGAACGTGTTGATATTGCCATTTTAAATTTAAAGTTACAAACGCAGCGCATTTTCATAAAATTTATTATTGCGCGCTGTGGTTATAACTCCGCAAAGGTCCGGCAGAGAAATTAAAAAAAAAAATTCCCTAAAAATGTACTAAATAAAAAATATTCAAACCCCTAGGAAGGTCAGGAAATTTAAATTTTTTTAAAAATCTTTTTAGGAAAAGTCTTTTATGACAGCATAAAATGGAAAAATAAGTTGGCAAAGTTGTAATTTTTCCAACCCCTAAAAGCAGACCTGCCTAATGCACAGTTTTTATAATAGAACAGTTTAATTTAAAATTAATATTTTTTTCTTTCAGTAGCCAAATATATTTTGATAGCATAGTCTCTTTTGAGTATTTTTTATGTTTAAAAGATTGTTTGGGGTTGGCATAACATTTTTTCCATCCAAGTCTAAATAATATGATAATATTTTAGATTTTTAATCAATGCTTGCTTCTTGCACTAATATGCAAGTATCATTCAGAAGGAGGAGAGTTGATATTGGCAAGTGGATCAAACTACTCCATTGTTAGTTCAGTCAATGAGCAGTCTATTTTGGAAAATGTTGCAAAGTTAAAAGAAGTAGCAAAGGTTAATTGTGAAAATGACTCTTTAAAGTTGCTTCTATTAAAAGAAATTTACTTAAAGTTATACCATTATATTCAAAAATTTTGCCACTGAGTTTTTATTTTTTAGGATTTGATATCTTGCAATATTGGCTGAGTTTTTATTTTTTAGGATTTGATATCTTGCAATATTGCCTGAGTTTTTATTGTTTAGGATTTGATATCTTGCAATATTGGCTGAGTTTTTATTGTTTAGGATTTGATATCTTGCAATATTGGCTGAGTTTTTATTGTTTAGGATTTGATATCTTGCAATATTGGCAGTACCGATTTGTTGTCTTATTTTCAAACTTTTATTACTCTTCGTAAAAAGGTAAAATGTAAAATTTTAATCGTAATTTTCATTGTTCAAAGAATAATAATTGATGCCTTTGAATGTTTATGTTATGATATTGATAAATATATTATCCATCTAATTTACCGCAAAGTTTTTTTTAATGATAGTTATTATTTTTAGTTCATAACTTATAATAATTCTTAGAGTATTCTTATATCAGTTGTTATATCAGTTGTGTCATTATGATTTTTAAAGAACATTTACTAATTTTTATATAAAATATTTTTGAATGAGATTTCTTTATTACATATAAAAAAAATAATGTATTTGTATGGATTGGATTGATGGACAGTCAAATTAGGTTTTCATCCATAAAAAATTAGGAACAAGCTGAAAATTCACAGAAAATGTTCCGTATGCACTCCGGATTCATAGAAATTTTCCTGATATAAGAAAATTGACCAAAATTGGAGTAGAGCTTTATCTGAAACCCGAGATAGCATCTAATATGGCGTTTAAAATATAATTTGTAATATCTGAGCTTGTAGATCACTTAGAAACATGATTTTTGTGTCTAGTATTTTGTTTATGTTGTCAAAAAATTGTTTCTGACATTTTTAGTTTTATAAAAAAAAAAAAGTCATCAAAATCCAAGATGGCTACCAAAACAGTGTAAGACTTTTGTGTCTAATATTGTGTTCTTTAGGTCAAGGAGTTCATTTTTCACAATTTTATTTTTGTGAAACAACAAAACAGCTGTTAACATTTAAGATGGCTGCCATACAGCACCCAAACTAAAATATGAAAGTTCACATTCAGCATGTGAACCTTGGAAGCCTTTGTATTAACATCCCTGGTAGTACCGCGCTCAACTTGTTTTTCCGAGCAGCGCCTTGTTTGTCAAGGTTGGTGTTTCGGAGTTATAGAGTTGAAAGATTTGGATAGCCAAGGTTGGTGTTTCGGAGTTATAGAGTTGAAAGATTGGATAAGATTTGAGAAAACAGTTTCTCAAATCTTATCCAATCTGCTTCCAGACATGATGTAGCCATCAGCTCCCATGGAGGACATTATTAAATGGAAACCCTCAAGTCGAACAACAACCAAAGATAGATCACTATCGATACCAAAAATCACCACTAATTCACATACTTTGGTAAATAGAGGCTGATCAAAAGTAGCAAAACATGTCAGTTGATTAGCTTTCTTGCATTCTTCTTTAGCCATCAGGAGTGTAGTGTATATTGTACTTAAATCTCTTGAGGCATTGTTAATTTAAGGTATTGGTGAGACATAAGGCAATTCGTACAGATGACTTTCAGCCATGGATAATGCCATATAGCCATTCCAAGCAGGTCTTCAAGTGAATCCAAGCCATGCACTACACATCCACAAAAAGTCAAATTGCAATGGTGCATCAAGGAATAATGTAGTTTGTGTTACTCCATATACAATAAGATCTTGAAGACCTGTGCTTCTTGGCTTGTTATAAGTAACCAACTTTATCTTCCGAACAGATGCAATGTCTTTTGTAGTAGGTAGAATCTATAGTCTATTAACATTTATGTACAAACATATTGCATGCGCATGAGTAATACATCGAATCCCACCCATGCTGTGAAAAGTATTTTGACCGTCTAATGTACAGATAATAAAATCAAAATTATCAAAAAAAACTGGATAAATGCATCTGGTTCTATCTTATCATTTACGCTGGATAATACAACAGAATCCAAAAGCTTTGCTTCGTTATATGAGGAACAAAATCCAATATTGAAAAGCATTTTGACTAGAGTCTTGGATTCAATGTGTCAAATCGGATTGTCTGTGTCACAGACAATCTGATTTGATTGTTGGACAGAAATGATCTTGGTCTTGTTGCAAATATAATAGCATCCTCTCTAGTGACGCATTTATGTTTTCAACAAAGAATTGTAAGCTTTTGGAACTTCTCCACTAATTTGTTCTTGTGTGGTAACCATCATATTATAAAATGTAGGATATTGTTCTAATTCATAAGTTCGACAATGTATGTCCTCTCAAATAATTGCTGCAGCTGTCTCAAAAATCTGTTCATTCTGGCGTTCAACAAACTGGCATTTATTGTTATTACAGAGATAATCACATAATTTATCGAAAGCCAAAATTTGTTCTAAATGTGACTAAATTGTGTCTAAATGTGAAATGTGTAAAGGTGGGTGACTAGGCTTTCTCATTATAACTTTCTTTTTTTTTGAAAACGTTTTTTTGAAGCATTCTAAGAAAAGATTGCCAAAATTTTGCGTTCTAAGCTGCAAGGGAATTTATATTCAATATAGTTTACGTTGTAATTAGTTTTTTAGATTTGCAGTTAGTTGATGAGGAATATAATAAGTTAAAGAAAAAGTGATTTCTTTAGTGTCCCAAGAATAACTTCCTCACAATTGTAATTACTATGATTATTTATAAATAAACTTATTTAGATTTCAGTTAAGTAAAGTAGAATTCATCTAAGAACAAACTCCACTCATTTGACAGTTAAAAACTGCAACATTAAATGCAGTGGCCTTGTTCGTCAAGGTTCGTGTTTCGGAGTTATAGAGTTGAGAGAGGGTTGTAACCACAAATAAAGTAGCTTCCTCAACTGTAGTGGCCTTCATGGATTTGGGAAGGTGAGTTAACAAAAAAAAAATAATAATAATAAAATAAAACTTTGATAAACAAATATAATATAATTATATAACCAATAATCTTTAATGGATATGAGCAGACACTCACAACATTGTAAGTGTATTAGCAGTCAATTTGTATTTTTAGTATCTTTTTGGCCCCCTTCTTACATTTCGTTGGCCATCTTGTTTAGCTTAAAAACAAAAAATGTTGATAATGAATTCCTTGACCTCAAAAACTAGATGCAAAAACCATATTTCTAAGTTATCTACAAGCTGAGGTATTACAAGTATTATTTTGGACACCATCTTAGATTTCCAACAAAGCTCCAGTCCAATTTTGGCCAATTTTATGCGATATTAATAAGAAGTGCACACTGAACATTTCCAGCAATCTTCAGCTTGTTGCTAAATTTTTCTAGATGACATGACTTTTTTTGCTAACTTTACTGAGCTATAAAGAAACAATTATCTTATAGGTAGATAATGTTTTGGTGTTAAGTTACACAAGTAGCTATGATTTTACACCATTTTACACTGCGTATCAAAATAAAGTTAACCCTAAATGTTTGTTTGTGAATGTATCATTAAATGACGCAAGCAAGCAAAAGTATGTATTTATTATATTTTATTTATTTGTTTTTTTTTTCTTGTATATATAACTATAGTTTATCATTTTTTACGTTTTTTTAATTTAACTTTATTTATTATTTAGTTTATCTCAATAAAAAATTACATAAATGTATCAGTCATATCAACTGTTGGAGGGGAAATTATTCAATTATATTAATAGAATTGAAAAAACTTGTATAATGGGTATGGGAATAAATATATATCTATAAATCTCACCCTACTGTATATTTTGTTTTTTTATAGTTGATCATTTTCATGTCGCTTTGATATTTGCTGTAAAATAATTAACAAAAAAAATCAAAGCATTGAGTATCTTTAGATTTAATTTTAAAAAAAAATCCTTTAATTCAAAAGTTATTAAAAAGATATTGATTTAAAAATATGAAAGTCTAAAAATGTTGCATAATAGTTAGACCTATTCTCTATATAGAAAGTATGAAATATAACTCAGCAAAAAATAGTGTAAAAGATGTATTGAAAGAAAAAGTGTGTTAGTGAAAATTTAAAGTTGTTGTTAGAATTTCTTAGGATGTACATTACAATCTAAGTACACCTTAAATTTGAGCTTTTGTTTCTGAGCTGAAAGCTCAGAAACAAAACAAAAGTATTGATAATAATAATATAGAAAGAACTGAGGTTGTCCCAATAGACTTTGGTGTATTTTAATCTACACCTTTTAAATTCAAATTTTAAAAACTATATTATTGGAGTAAACCTTTCACTATTGTTTAACTAACAAACAAACAAAAGCTTTATAAAATTAGTTATAACAGTAGAAACCTAGGATATTATAATCTGTTAGGGTATTAAAGCATGCAATCATAAAATTTGAAATTATGAAATAATAAAAATATATATAAAAATATTAAACTAATGCAAAAACTTCAAAATTTTAATCTAAGGAATTTGAAGATTATATAAATGCTTTATATTTTATTATTTTTCATTATTTCGAACAAATAAGCAAACATTTATGCTAATCAATGACATTAACTTCTGCACAGTGTCTTTGGGACTTTTTTTTCCTACTAATGTCTGCTCTCTAATCAAATCTTTAGTTGTACTAATTGTTTTGCCACTCTTATGCAAATATACTTTGCCAATTCTCCAAAATTTCTCAATGGGACGAAACTGTGGTCTGATTAATGGTTTCAATCTTTTTGTTATAAATTTGATGTCTCTCGAATTGTACCACTCTACAGTCTTCTTAGGATAATGGCAAGAAGCAATATCAGGCCAGAACCAACAGGGGAGAAGACAAAAGCAGGTGGCGTTGACAAAAAAAGACAAAAGTCTTGCAAGCATTGTTAACATCCGAGTTTAAAGTTGACGTGGGGGGCTAACTGTTAAGTTTTTAGAGTAAAGTAATTTATTAAATTTATTTTTATGATTGTATAATAAAATTAGTTACATAGTTCAATTTTTTTTGTAATATACATTATATTTATACTTTTAGTTGTATTACCTAGTTCGCACAGGTAGTTTCAAGGAATGCATGTTACTACACCAGCTGATTTTTTTTGTATATCTCTAAATGCTGTAACAGATAAATGAGAATTTTTTATCTCTTTAACAATATCAGTTACTTGTGACATCAAAACACTTAAAGTTGTCAATTTAAAAAAATCTGTGAACAGTAAATTTAAACCATGTGAAATGCATCCATAGCAATGAAGATGGGGATAACAATCTTTTAGACGTGTCCATGCATTTTTCATATTTGAATATATTTATTTCATATTTTTAAAGTTGTGATGAAAGCTTGAGATCTCGAACCGCAGCTGCATTTTGCTCGGCACTAGAGAAGTTTCTTACCAAATTTATCCAATGATTTATACTTGAATATGTTGGTGACACGCCCATGAACAATTGAAGTGTAAAATTTTGGACCTGGGAGTTGTTTGGAGTTAAACTTAATGTACATTTCATCATCCATAATTATGCAGCCATTAAACTTTGTAAGAACTTCGTCATAAAGTTTTTAAGCTTAAGTTTTAGCAGTCAGTGATTGTTTATTTGATTGGTTTGGATATTTAATGGCTCGATAAGACTTGAAATTGTTAAATTTCTCAACTTTTCTGACAAAAAACTTTGAAACTTTATACCTTTTTACTCCTTCTCTGTTCAATAAGCCAGGATTTTGCATGAATGATCATTGAATATTAATTGCTACTTTCTTATCTTTAAAGCCACTCTTTCTTCCAGATCCTTTTGCTCCTTCAATAGATAGGGAGCTCTTGTATCATTGCATGGCCATATAAACAGTAGTTTTTCTAGATTCAGGGGCTTTAGCGATTGAAAGTAACGATGCACAAGAATTTTGTAGGTAGTTGTGCAGAATTTTTTTTCTTTTTTTAACTGTTTTGATGACATTTTAATTAAGACATATATTTTGACTCGTTTGTTGATGTTCTTAATTTTTCATTACTTAATGTAATTTTTCATTACTTAATAAAATGCGTTAGTGACAACTTTTAAAATGAAATTCATTGTTCCGAATTTAACGATCGCATGCTTTACAATCCGATAGGGTGTTACAATCTGATAGGATATTACAATCTAATAGGATATTACAATATATAAGGATGAAAGGTTAACTAGTAAAAACTAGTAAAATTCATGGATCTTGAGCTTTATTTTATTAGTTTTAATTTTTAACTTTTTTAAAATGAACACCATCGTTCAAAGTACACTTACTTACAACCATGTTGCTACTAGCCAAAGTAAAACTAATTTAAAACTAAAGCTGAAATAAGTTACGCTATGCTATTTTATTTTTGTTATTTTATAATATGCTACTATTTATATATATATATATATATATATATATATATATATATATATATATATATATATATATATATATATATATATATATATATATATATATTTATATATATATATTTTTTTTTTCTAAAAAAAGAAATATTTAGTTACAACTTTTATTATTAAAATCAAAGATGGTTATAACATCTTGTAAGTTGACAATTTGTAAATCCTATAAGTACCAGAGGCTTAAATTTCTCTGAATACAGATAACCTGAATTTTACTTAACAATGTTTTGTATCAAAAATTTGTTCCCTGGTAACACTGTGAATTTGCTATGAATGTTAACAAATTTTTTTAAAAAACAGAGGTTTTATTGATAGTATCTTGAGCCTCTTTTTCAACTTTAAAATCATGTTACCATGATAAAATGATTTTTTTAATAACTTTTTTGTTAAGTAATCTTAAACAGTTAAAAAAAGAGTTTGATACGGTTTGATGAAAAAAAAATTTCTTACCTCTTTCTCACGGAATCACCCATACATACATGTATGAATGCAGCATTAAACTCACACTGATGATGTCATATTAAATTAGGAAGCTGTTGGGGCTTCAGTACATACATTGACTGATATAAGGAGAACATGCAAGGGAGTTGCTACCTTTTTGACTAAGGGTTTGGGTTTTGGGTTGGTTATTCTTCACTTAGTCATTTTTTTATTAAAATTTATATATACATATATATAGGGTAAAGGAAGGTATGTTCGTGATATATGTAATTTCGTGATATTTCGCTCGGCATTTGTAGCGAACATACCTATTAGTCAAAAACATCGAAATTGCGTCAAATGGTACCCCGGGGTACTACTGTCGATTCACAAATAGTCGTTGGGTGCGTGTGATACGTCAATTGTTTACTATCAGTTTGTACATTCTTTAGCATTATTTAACGTGCGTTCAGCACATTTGTTTGGAGTACTTGTCCAACATTTTTATTTCCAGACTTGTGTTTTAAGGTAAGTAAATTATTTTTATTAAATATTAAACTAGAAAAGATGCTTGATTTAATGGTAAAACTTTTGTTTTTTTATTAACTTCCTATAACTTATGATTCCTTATCGCAGTTACACATTTTCTTAACGTTTTCACCTCAAATGAATTTACATTTTTAATCATGTTTCTTTTATTAAATATAATGACATTAAAAATTGTTTTAAGCACGATATAACTATATAGTTAAATGATAATAATATCTTTCTCTATACGAATCTGCAAATATTTTTGCAGTAAAGCCTATCACGAAATTACCTACTACTCATTTATTACAACCACTAGATGTAGGAATATACAAGCCACTTAAGTCAAACTGGGCCACTAGCTTAAATGACTTTATGAGGGAAAATCCTGGAGATAAACCAAATCGGACAACTTTTCATACAATATTGAATCCAGCATTTATTAAAAGCTTTTCTAAAAAAAATATAGAAAATGCATTTAAAAAAAGTGGCATTTGCCCTTTAAATAAAAATGCCATTCCTCCAGAAGCAATAGCTCCATCTCAATTGACAAACAGAGAGATTCAAAGTACAGAAATTCAACCACACAGTAATACTGCTATACAAACATTGTTAACTATTCCATCTGTAGAGCCAACCACACCTAACCCTAATAGGCCAAAAAGGGATTCAAGTGCAAAGTGTCTGACTCCTCCTGATCAACCTATTCCATTAACTTCAAAGGATTCTATTCCTGTATGTTCTAAAAAAAGTAAAAAAAATAAAAATGCTTCAAAAGATGATGATTGGGAGTGCGGTGTTTGTAAAAAAAGTTACAACAGTGATGTAAAAAAAAAAAAAGGAAAAAAATGGGTGCAGTGTTCCTATTGTTTAGTACCTTATCATGAGAGTTGTCAAACATATGAGGACATTGGTGAAGTATTTATGTGTGATACATGTTGTCAACAAGAATGTGATTTAGAAAAATAAGTTAATCAGATATAAGTATGGTTAATATTATAGTTATTATATTAAGAGTTTTTTGTAGGTCTGTTATTTTATTTTCTAAGCTACCTATGTTAAAAGTATATTTTTTTTATATATAAATATAAAGTAATGAAAGTATTATTATAATTTTGTTAACTTATAAGCCTGACTATATTTATATTTTATGAACTTAAAGTCTGATTGAATAGTTATGAATTCAAAACAAGTGTTGATATTTTTTGTTATATTATACCAGATGTTATACTTAATTAATAAAGAAAAATTTAAATATTATTGTGTATTCACGAAATTACCTAACCACTATCACGAAATTAAATATCATATCACAAAATTACCTAACTTTTCTCAATGACTTTTGAGCTTTTATAAAAACTTATCAAAGGACTTAAAATCCCAAAACTGCATAGATTCTAGTAACTTTACTCTATGTACATCAAACAATTAAAGTAATTAAGTAAAATTACTGAAATTGACTTTGTAATTACACATCTAGTTAATTTATCACAAACATACCTTCCTTTACCCTATATATATATATATATATATATATATATATATATATATATATATATATATATATATATATATATATATATATATATATATATATATATATATATATATATTTATTAAATTGAATGAAAGAACTGTTTTTTTGAATATATTTTTTAGAGGTGCAGAGCTTTTAGGTGATTATTTTGTTCATGTCACTGGCTTCTCTGATCAAGTTTTAAGATATATGAGTGCAAGAGGTTCTGATCGACAACTTCATTATGTTGAAAATATAGATTCTACTTATGAACTTAAAGATATTAAGGTAAGTTAGTTATTGAAAAAGGCTTTTATGTTTTTTGACTTGTTTAACTTGAGTGCTTTTTAATACAAGTGGGGTTGGGTATGAAGTTGTAAAAATGTTTATAAAAGTTAAAAGCTGTATAAGAAATGCCTTAAAAAGTTCTTATAAAAATTTTGGATTATAAAGTTTTGCATCTTCTGATATTTAAGCTTTTATATTTGTGTGTTTGGTTCTGTACATGATGTTGTTATGTTACATGATGCTGGTGTTAAACATATCTGTGGTTGTGATGAATGATGGTTTTTATCTGATTCCAGCATGTTGATGCTGGAATCAGATAAAAATATGCTATACTAGAGAGCATAAAATGAAATTATTTTTTTATTTGTTTTAAGTTTTCTTTAATCTTTTAAAGTTAAAAATGGTTGAAGTAAATATTTACCAAAAGTAAAATTTAAACATTTTTATTTAAGGAAAAACGAAGAAAACAAATGATTGATCATTATCGTTCACAAACAGTTCAAAGGCCATTGATGAAATGGAAAACTGTTCGAATTTTTATTTCATCAACTTTCAGAGACATGCATGGTGAGAGAGATCTTCTCACACGTTACATTTTTCCAGAACTTCGAAGACGTTGCTACAGGTATTGTGTAAACATATATGAAATAGACTTGCGCTGGGGAATAACTGAAACTCAAGCGAATTCACAAAAGTAATTTTTTTCATTTCAGTTTCGATTTTAATAATATTTATGTTTTTGATTTTTATGATATTATGATTTAATGGCATCCACTGTTATATGTTCTGACTATGGCTTTCTCTTCAGAAAGCTGAAGTCTCTTTAACAAAGAATATTTTAAAAGCACTAATGAATGCATTTATTTCTTTTGAAAACATGACAAATGATTAGTATCATTTTTTATGATGTATTTCAATGTATAGTTTAAATTTAATTGATTGCCTAATACCTTCAAAATCATGCCTTCCAAACTGTTATTTAAACTTTAAGTCTTTAGATTTTAAATATTTTTATACAAATTTTGATGACTTTAAAAAAACCAGTCTATTATGAAAATCTCTTATACAAATCACATGGTAACTATAGTTTTAAAATTGCCAGAAGAAGCTGAGTTTTCATAAATATAATGAAAAATTCGAGACTGCTTCATCTTCCATCGTTTTTCCAAATACCCCTTAAAATTTTTTCTCCTCACTTTTACAAAAAACATAACATTATTTTTCAAAGTATTTTTCACAAGGTAAATGAAATGATAGAATAAAAGAATTGATAGAATAAAAGAATTTTGATGAAATCAAATTACAAATATAAACACATCTAATTATAATGAATCGGTTAGTTATAACCAACTTCCATTAAATTAATTTAATTATTTAGCATTATTTTTATCATTAATGAAAGTTTATTGTTTATAGCATAGAATTTTTGTTCTAAGTGCACTATTAAATTGTTTTAAAAATTACAGAATTAGTAGTTAAAAAATTAGCTCTAATAGAACCCCTAGAAAATCTAAAGATGAAGATCATAAAACACGTATTATGATCTTCATCTTTAAATGTTAAATTAAGTATTTAAATGTTATAAGAAAATCTTCAGTTGACTGTACAGTTTATTTTTTTTACATTATAACTAGTTTAAAATATTTTGAAATAAGTTGTTCAATTATGATTCAAAAAATATAAATAGAATATAAAAAATATATAAAAAAGAACTGTGTGCTATTTTAAAAAGGCAATATTAGGTAAATAAGTTAAACCATTTAAAAGAATAATGAGTATATACTTGATATAGACGACTTAATTTGCCTTGTCTTTTTTTATTATTATTTTTATTTTATATAAATTGTTATTATCTTTTTTTTTATGCTTTAGAACATTAGATATATGTTTGACTGAAGTCAGAAAATCAGATCTTTTTGTTGGAATTTTGGGCAATCGATATGGTTGGTCTCCTTCTGAATACTTTTCCTCAGACTTAGAAGTTATTGATTGGTTAAGACTTCAAAAGCCAGGCTTATCTATAACTGAACTTGAAATGAGGTTGTTCTATAATCGTGAAGCTGCTGAAACAAAAGGATTTTTTTACTTTAGAAAAGACTTGGATAAAAAGTATGCATTATGTGTTTTGTGTGTGTGACCATGATTTCATTAAATTATTTTATTTATGTTCTAATATTAACAGGATTATCCCTAAGAAATATCATAAAGATTTCATTGATGAAAAGAATCAAGATAAACTTGAAAGTTTGAAAGAGTGGATACGTTGCCAACCAGGAGCAGAAGTTTTTTCGAAGTAAGTTGTTCTAACTTTGAAATTCAGTATAATTGTTGTCGGTAAGTGTTTTATGTTTTTATTTTTAACAAACTAGTTATAAACTTTATTAAATAATATAGCTAAATAAAATAAATAAAATTAATAATAAACTAGCAGTGAACAAAAAGCAGCAGCACAAGCAGTAGCTCAAGTAACTAATAAGCAACCTGTAATATAGATAAATAATGGTTGTGGCATCGAGAAATACCTAATAACCTGGTAAAAGTAGTTAAACATAATAGCTACCAACACATATTGCTATCTGTAGCTACTTTTTTATATTACTTTTAACATCAAGCAGTAACTAACTACTTGTGATGAGAATTTTTTATCTACAATTATGCTGTATTTGAATGGAGTATTCTTCCAAACTCAACTGTATCTGCAGTATCAGCTAACATCTATTGATCTATAGTTTCCAGAACTCTTAATAAAAAGATAATAAAGTTGAAATATATCATAGGGGAGCTTTATTAGTTGCCTAGTTTATTTAGCATATAATGTATGCTAAATTAAGTAAAGAAAAGCTGCATATAAACTTTTTAATATATTAGGATAAATGTAAAAGTTTTTATGTTAATCTTAAGATATTAAAAAGTTTACTAATATCTCAAATGATAAAACAATAGTTAGCGTATGAGATGCAGCTAGGTTTTAAAGCTCTTGTTACTTTTAATACTAATGGCATCAACTGATCAACTTTTTAATACTAATGGCATCAAGTTATTTGAAATGTTAACGATTCTGTGGGGAAAACAATATTTTGAATAACATCAAGTTGACACTTTGGTTTGTGTAACTTAATTTTATGAATTTGAGTATAAATATAGTTATTAATCAAAAAGAACTTTGACATGTCAAGACGAGCTAAGTTGTTCGAAATTTTGTAACACGTAAATAAGTCTGTTTGCAGCAACATTTTTCAAAAAGTTTTAAATGGGGACGATTGTTACATAACATAGTGTACTCTGTATTTTTCCTAGATGGTTTTTGTAGAGAGTTAGGCCCATAAAGTCAAATGAGGCATCTTAGTGGTTAAACATAAATTTAATAGTGGGGTGCAGGTTGTTCATAAATGTTGTAATGTGATAGAGACCTTCTATAGAGCCTGTGAATATGAAGAAAATATCATCAATGAATCTTTTGTAGAAGGTGATGCTGTGTTTGAATTGTCCAGTAATATATTCGACCAGTGTGCCCATGAATATATTAGCCTATGATGGTGCCATGCGTGTACCCATCAAGGTCCCCATCTAGAACTTAATAATAATGCTGATATTTAAATATTTGATTAAGTTATGTATATATATGTAGGTTAGCTCCTATAAATAATTTCTTATGAATAATTTATATAAAAATTTTTATTATTAAAAGTTTAATTTTGAAATTTGAAAACATTTACATAAATTACATTAACTTATGTAAATGTTTTAAACTGAATATATAGATCATGTGAAGAAGTATTTTTTTTTTTTATAATTTGAAATAAAAAAGTTATTATTGAGAGCAATCAATGCAAAAGCTGCATGAGTTATGATTGCATGAGTTATGCATGATAACAAACCTATTGTTTGACATTTTTTAAATTAGAAAATATAAAGAATATTCTAATTTATAAATATAATTCAATAATAGGAATTATAAAACTAGAATTGTTTTTGTCTAATCAAAGTAAGTTTATATATATATATATATATATATATATTTTTTTTTTTTCTTTCTTCCAGCTATCCATGTCACTGGAGTGGAGTAGTAAATGACAAACCAATGCTAGGTGGGCTAGAAGAATTTGGGCAAAGAGTTTTGAATAATCTATGGGTTGCAATTAAAAAGCATCACATTATTCCCTTAGAACAGGTAGTTTAAGTTTGCAATCAGTCATCATGTGTAATATTTTAAGTGAAAGCAGTTATTGTTGTAATCTTTGTGGTCCTATAAAATTAATTTTAAAGACTTCAAATTTAATGATTAATTTTAAAGACTTAAAATTTAATCATAAATTTCCATATAATATATGATTGTTTTACAAATGTGCTCCGTTTTAATGATATCATTACTTTTAAAATACTTGTTGCATTTAAACAATTATCAATTTTTATTCAAAGTAATTTTTCGCACACTTTCACAATCTGTATTGTTTGCACAATTTCAAAATAAAATTTTGAAATTTTACTTTTTTTTACTTATTTAGATCCTAGTCTTTTCATAATTATTGTTTATATTAAAAGATAATTTCACAAAAAAATATTTCAGCACAAATGCACAAAAAAAGAATTTTGCGCAAATACACAAAAAAAAAAGAATTTTTTTTTGTGCATAAATTATGCAAAATCTTTTTTTTATTTTAAATAACATTTATGAAAAAACCAGGATACACAACAATCTAAATACAAAATTTGGACCATTATGATCACATTAGAAAAAAAAATTTTACAAAGTATTGAGATTTACCTTGCTCTAAAAGCCAAATAATTTAGGAACAATTTGGGTATTTTTCAGGGTATTTAGCCGCTTTGAGCACAAGGTAAACATCAATATTTTTGAATTTTTTTTTTTTGCAATCACATTTTTTTTATATTTGCCCCAAATTTGGCTTCTTGTGTATTTGCGTTTAAAAAATTTTTTTTTTTGAACACTTCTAGTGTGCATTATAATTTTTTTAATATTTTCTAGAAGTTTGATACAGAAGAGGTAACAAACAAGCATTTGCTTTATGCATCAAATCTTTCAAAAGAAGTTGTCGGGCGAAAAACTCTGTTAAATAAAATAGAAACAATTTTGGTGGAGTCAAAAAATAAGCAAGATAAAAATATTTTGTTGATTTCTGGAAAGAGAGGTTCTGGAAAAACAGCTATTATGGTTTGTTGCTTTGAATAACATTATCGTTTTTTATTAAAAACATGTTTTTTTATTAAAAACATGTTTTTTTATTAAAAACATGTTTTTTTATTAAAAACATGTTTTTTTTTTAAAAACATGTTTTTTTATTAAAAACATGTTTTTTTATTAAAAACATGTTTTTTTATTAAAAACATGTTTTTTTATTAAAAACATGTTTTTTTATTAAAAACATGTTTTTTTATTAAAAACATGTTTTTTTATTAAAAACATGTTTTTTTATTAAAAACATGTTTTTTTAGTAAACACATGTATTTTTATTAAAAACACGTATTATTATTAAAAACATGTTGTTTTATTAAAAACAAGTTTTTTTATTAAAAACATGTTTTTTTATTAAAAACATGTTTTTTTATTAAAAACATGTTTTTTTATTAAAAACATGTTTTTTTATTAAAAACATGTTTTTTTATTAAAAACATGTTTTTTTATTAAAAACATGTTTTTTTATTAAAAACATGTTTTTTTATTAAAAACATGTTTTTTTATTAAAAACATGTTTTTTTATTAAAAACATGTTTTTTTATTAAAAACATGTTTTTTTATTAAAAACATGTTTTTTTATTAAAAACATGTTTTTTTATTAAAAACATGTTTTTTTATTAAAAACATGTTTTTTTATTAAAAACATGTTTTTTTATTAAAAACATGTTTTTTTATTAAAAACATGTTTTTTTATTAAAAACATGTTTTTTTATTAAAAACATGTTTTTTTATTAAAAACATGTTTTTTTATTAAAAACATGTTTTTTTATTAAAAACATGTTTTTTTATTAAAAACATGTTTTTTTATTAAAAACATGTTTTTTTATTAAAAACATGTTTTTTTATTAAAAACATGTTTTTTTATTAAAAACATGTTTTTTTATTAAAAACATGTTTTTTTATTAAAAACATGTTTTTTTATTAAAAACATGTTTTTTTATTAAAAACATGTTTTTTTATTAAAAACATGTTTTTTTATTAAAAACATGTTTTTTTATTAAAAACATGTTTTTTTATTAAAAACATGTTTTTTTATTAAAAACATGTTTTTTTATTAAAAACATGTTTTTTTATTAAAAACATGTTTTTTTATTAAAAACATGTTTTTTTATTAAAAACATGTTTTTAATAGCATTACAGTTTAATTTAGGTTCAGTGGTTAGATTATATTTTATCTTATTTAATTCTAGAGTAAATTGGTTGAAACTCATATAATAAATGAAACACCTTGTTGCTACTTTGTTGATGCCGGGGACAACACACTTCAAACACTTTTAAAACATTTATTTATTTCTCTTAATGAAGCATACAACGTTGGATTTGATGAGCCAACTTCTTACAAGTTTGATTTTATTAAATTTATATCAGTCCGTAGCATTGTTTTTAGCATTTGTTTGGGGCTAGGGATTTTTTAAAAATGATTTTATCTTGCAGGGCCATGGTTTCCAAGCTTAGTTTGCTTTTAAAATCTATATCAAAAGATAATGGTGGGGAAAATTTCTTAATTTTTATTGATGGTCTTGACCAAGTTCATCTCTCCGCACAAGAAAGTCGAACTGATTGGATCCCTGATAGTTTACCAAAGGTATTCTTAAATTTCTTATTGCATAAAGTGTGTAAAAGGTTTAATAAAGAAAAAACATTATTTTTGTATCATGTCTATATTTCAACTGAGCAGATTTTGTTCCTTTTATTTTAAGTCTATTTAAATTATTTTAAATTATTTAAAAGTCTTACTGAAAAAAACCTGTTCTCTCTGTTAAACCTATTTTAAATTAAAAAATACTGAAAAGCAAGATAACTTGAATTTTTTGATAAGCAATAAAAAAAAAATTTTGTTTATAAAAGATAAAAAGTAATAAAATAATTATAATTGAAAACAAAAAAAAATTTTATCTAAAAAATTTTATCTAAAAAATTTTAACTTACCCAAAAGTATTAGATTTTAGCAAAACCTTTTTCCTCATTTGTAAGAAAACAGCTAAAAATAACTTGAATGAAATGGAAAATTAAAGTCTGCTTTCATTTGGAAGACATTTTCTAGTTTAAATAGAAAATATAATATGTCATAATTTTTCACCTTGTTTTATAGAAAAAAAATGTAACAACAAAATAAAAGTTTGAATTACTTGATACATGACTCGACCTTTTTGGCCATGTTTAACAAGGTTAGTTTCGGCCATGTTTAACAAGGTTAGTTTTGGTCATGTTTAACAAGGTTAGTTTTGGCCATGTTTAACAAGGTTAGTTTTGGCCATGTTTGACAAGAATTATTTTTAGCTATGTTTAACAAGGTTAGTTTTGATCATGTTTAACAAGGTTAGTGTTTTAGAGTTTAGCCTTAAGAGAGTTACAAATAAATTAAAATATTATAATAAAAAAACAAGTTATTTTATTGTATTATTGTTATATTATATATAATAATAAGTAATAAATACTTAAAAAGTATAAGTTAGTTGAAATATAAATAATTTAAGAAAATAATATTAATAAATGTAACAATAATGTATTATTACTATTATTTTTTTAATTTAAAGTATTATTTATATAAAAGTAAATAGTAATAAAAAGTAATAATAATAATAAATAGTTATAGATAAATTGTAGTGATAAGTAAAATTTTAAGTAAATAGTAAAATAATAAATATAAAGTTTACAGGTTAAAATAATTTAAATAATTATATAAGGTTATAGTTGCAGTTAAAATAATTTAAATAATTTCTCAAAATGTTTTTGTTTTACAATTTTAGGGTTGTATATTTGTTATATCATGTTTTGAAAATGGTCATTGTGCAAAACAACTTTCTATTCACAAGCAGCTTATAGAGTTAGTGAAGATTGATGTTTTTGAATATGCTGATCGTGCAGTTTTAGTGAGACAATTACTTGGTTACCATGGCAAAAAATTAGAGGAGTCCTCCTTTAATAATCAGGTGGTTATTTCATTGTAAATTAAACATATAACTATATATATATATATATATATATATATATATGTATATATATATATATATATATATATATATATATATATATATATATATATATGTATATATATATATATATATATATATATATATATATATATATATATATATATATATATATATATATATATATATATATATATATTAGTAGAAAATCACTTAACAAAAATTTTATTTCATTTTACACTGTGTTTCATGATTTTTCATGAATTTTTATGTTTCATGTAAAATGAAAAAAAAATTTCTTAAGTGATTTTCTAATAATATTTAATTGTGCTGTTCTTTTAAGAACATTTAGCACTCTATATTGTAGAATACATTTTAAAGTTGTTTAAATATATATATATATATATATATATATATATATATATATATATATATATATATATATATATATATATATATATATATATATATATATATATATATATATGTATATATGTATATATATAAATTATGTTTGTGTATTCTACAAAGAGAGTGCTCAATGTTCTTAAAGAACTGAGCAATAATAAATTAGTAAAAACATTTATCTAATTTTTTCTTTCTTCTACACAGTGTTTCTCCATCAGTAGGTTCATCAGGAAGTATATATATATATATAAAAATATATATATATATATATATATATATATATATATATATATATATATATATATATATATATATATATATATATATATATGTATATATATATATATACATATATATATATATATATATATATATATATATATATATATATATATATCTTGCCGAACTGATGTCAACCTCAATCTTTTTGAGGTTGACATCAGTTCGGCAAAAACTATTTGATACAAAGATCTAACCATAAAACATAGAAACGAGGTCGGCAATTTTTTGCTGACCTCAAACACTTTCAGGTTGACAGTTAGGTCGGCATTGCTGAATGCCGACCCTAATTCCGAGGCTTGTATGTATATATATATATGTATATATATATATATATATATACATATAATACATATATACATATACATATACATATATACATATAAAAATATATATATATATATATATATATATATATATATATATATATATATATATATATATACATACATATATATATATATACATACATATACATATATATATATATATATATATATATATATATAATATATATATATATATATATATATATATATATATATATATATATATATATATATATATATATACAATTATGGTGATTTAAGGCCCCTGGCGGCAAAGGATGATACTAAAAAAATCAAAATATTTTTTTCCAATCTACTTTATATTATTCAGGAGCAACAAATTACCACTATTCAAAGTCAAATTCTTTTTAATGATCTGCCCTAATATATATATATATATATATATATACATATATATATATATATATATATATATATATATATATATATATATATAAAGTATTTTGGTTTTTTTAGTATCATCCTTTGCTGCCAGGGGGCCTTAAATCACAATAATTGTTTATTTTTATACTTTTTATCATTATTTAATTACTTAGTAATTTGCTTATAAAATTTAACCTTGGTTAGTGTAAATTGTCGCTCGTGAATGATATAAGTTAAACAGGAAAAAAAAAATTTTCTTCTTTTGTTGCTAAAAGACCTTATTTGACCATATTTGTGCATTTTTAGTCTTTTTTTATTGTTATTAATTTATTTAGTAATTTTTTTTCTAAAATTATTAAATTTTATTTTAAATTGTGATAAATTGTTACCATTGGATGATATAACGAAAATAGAATAGTAATCAAGTTTTTTTTTGGCTTACTTTTTCCGTTAGGGGACTTATATTGTGCATTTTCAGGCTTTTTATTGATAATTAGTTATTGTTTAGTGTTAAATTTTCTCAATGTTTTCCAAAATAAAAATGTCCAGATTTATAAATTACTTTCTAATTATCTATTCAATGATTCAAACTAGCACTTTTTTAAGTTATTACTTTTTTATTTATTTTAGGCATTTTTAGGCTTTTCTTATTGTTTTAAATTATTCAGTAATTTACTATTTATTACTATATAAATTGGTGTGGTTCTAACTAGCACTTTTTAAAATTGTTATTTAATTATTTTAAAATAAATTGTAGAAAAATTCACATTATTTATGAGTATATAAAGATTAGTATACTATTAGTAAAGTCTGTATTCTATATTATTGTGTATTGTATTATTACTATTGTATGTAAATATATTAATAATATTATAAAGATTACCAATATCCACATATACATCAAATAATCCCTCTGTATATGATTTATTGAATTTAATTCTATTTCTAGAATTTTGTTTTGCAAATTGAATAAAATTGAGTTCATATTTAAAAAATTAAAAATATTTTGATTTCTATGGCAACCTATGGCTTTGTATAAGTGCAGCTGACTTGTCCTGTTTATGACATCAAATGTTAACTTACTACTCACAAACTTTCAACTGTTAAGGAAGTCATGCAGCACTATTCTTTTGTAGGACTTCCTAGGACGACCAAGTCAAGAACAATAGTTGCTAGAGTTTCTGAAAATGTTATAAACATTTGGTTGAAATCTGGTATTCCATCTGTTACAATGCAAAGAGTGCAGCAGAAAGTAGAATCTTTGCACAATAATTTGAGAATGATTCTTAAAAGAAAAGGTGAATCAAAGACTTTAGCAGTATCAATTGCTAAGACGGAAAGTTTGGTTTTGTTTGACATTGCAGAATATCGAAAGTGCCAGTTCTTGAGCATGAATTTTTAATGGATTAAAGAAATGAAAGAAATATGGTTATTGGTTCTTTAGATAAGGAAAAACCTTTTATATTACCTAAAGTATTTGAAAGAAGCACAAAGAGACAGAAATAATATGATTTTTTTTCATCTAGTAAAAGCAGTCTGCAAGCATCAGTTAGTATCACTTCTGATATAGATGCAGAAATTAATTCTGGAGTTAATAAATGACACTCAGAGCAATGTTAATGATGATCAGTTGTCAGATTTCTGTGAATAAGCTAGTGAATCTGACAGGAGTATGATAATTTTTCCAACAGTTGCCAGATAATGTGACAGATGTGGTGTATCTGATATTGCTGGAGCTGTGATTGCTACTGCCATCTTTTCAGATTACAAAATTATAAAAAAACATAATAGCTATCATAGACCAAACCAAGTTAAGGTGTCAAATACCATTGCTTAAAACTGCATTATCACACAAAGCAAAGTTAGCTATATGTTCAGTAGGTTTGATACAGTTGATTACCCTATTCTTGTAAATTGGAAGGAACTTCCAAGGACCCCACCACCTACGTTAAAAGAGTTAAGTAATGATTTCATTGAAAATGTGAAACAAAATATGCAAAAATTGACTTCCGATGATTTTCCAATCTATTCTTAAAATGTAGAAAGACATGTTCAATTGGTTACAAAAGCAGCTGCAACTGTATCTGAAGAAATGAGAAGAGGCGGACACATTAGAGCAAAACTTTTATTGAGAAAGTATATTCCACACTTTGCTTCAAAAAACAATTGCAATATATAGGAATAATTGGTCAATAAACTCTTTTTTTTTCATAGGATTTTAAATAAGTACATATAAAATTTAAAAAAAATTGTATTTCTCCCAAGAAATGTTATTCTAGCGCTAATGTAATCATGCTACTGAATAAAATTTTGAGTTTTAAAGCAATCTTAAAGGTTTGACCAGAAAACAACATATTTGCATTAAATGATCAAGTCTGCAAATTATAAATAGATGAAAAAAAATTTAAATGATAAATTTTGCAGTATCATAAAGTATAAATGTTTATAGTGAAAAAACCCAGACCGAATTTTTTTTTTTTTATAAATCTTCTTAAAATCGCAATCGTTTGTTCAAATTTGAATAAGATTTTAAATAAATATGTTTTTTAGGTAAAATGAGCATCATATTTTAATAATATGATCTGTTCTGATCCAATTTTTCTTAACAAAAAGCTCTTACTTGGTCGGAATTCTAGTATTTTTTGTGAAAATTGATAGAAATATTGTTTTTTGACAACTATATATAGTTAGTACATGTCAGAACCAATTAGAACTAGGATCTATAGTAAATTAAGGCACTTTTTCAAAAGATTTTAACTAAATTCATGTTAACGCCGATGAACAAAAAACATCGGCATTAGACAGCGACAAAGGAAGGAAAAATAATTTTAATTTTTAATTTTATTTTAATGGTATTTAGATGTAAGAGCAACATTGTTTTGCTATACAAACTAATTTTAATGAAAAAAATGCAATGATGATCTACCCTAGTATGTATATATATATATGTGCGGTAGTGGTGTAGTGGTAAAGCGCTCGCTTCATAAGCGGGAGGTTCCGAGTTCGATCCCCACCACGTCCCTGGTAGTACCGTGCTCAATTTGTTTCTCCGCGCAGCGGCCTTGCTTGTCAAGGTTTGTGCTTCGGAGTTATAGAGTTGAGAGAGGGTTATAACCACTATTAAGTAACCTCCTCATCTGTAGTGGCTTTATCGGCCTTGAGGAGGTGAATAACAAAAAAAATATATATATATTTTCCTAAAGTTTACAGCTTAGAAAACCTGTCTGTGGTAAAAAATGGCTCTTCGCTTGTTTGTGGTTTTAAAGCTGAAAAAACTAAGATTAGATTATGTCAAAATGCATTAATTTAATTGCAGGAAGTAATTAAATTTAAAAAACCACAAAAAATGCAAATTAAAAGACTAGAATATCTTTAAAAACATTCTGAATGTTTTTATTTTTATTTTTTAACTGTAAAACATGTGCGGAGTGATGCTACATCGACTATTATAGCTTGACTCACAATGCTACGTCGACTGAAAAGTAGCCTGACTCGCAACAGAGTGCTGCTACATTGACTGAGGGTTTGGTTGGTGCAGGCATATATATATATATATATATATAATATATATATGTATATATATATATATATTTGTATAAATATATATATTTGTATAAATATATATATATATATAAAAGTGGTAATAAATTAAGTGTTTTTACTAGTTCTTTTCATACATATTTATATCGTATGTATATGTGTATATATATAGTTAACCTTTCTGTAGACTGTGCAAATTAATTTTTAACTTTGAACTTAAGTGCTGATGGAACATTAATGATGTTGTCATACTGAAATAAACATAGGGTTAAGGTTTAGGCAGGTAAATTAAATAAATAATATCTATTTGAACATAAGTAATTAATTTTTTTTATCTTTTTTTTTTGTTGATTGTGTGAATTTAGGATGTAAGTGTGTGAATTTAGGATGTAAAAAAATTAGTCATAAATTAAAGTCTGTCAGTAAAACTTATCAAAAAAGTCTCTAATAAACAATAGCATTGTGTCTGATACACCAAAATTATATGTACATAAAAGTTCAGATTTAATCACTCTAACAAAATACTACCAATGCTGCTATTACAACAACTACTATCAAATTCTTCAATTAAAAGTTCTTTATCAGTAAAATCTATTCATAAGTTTGTTGTTGTGTTGTTTATAAAAATAAACAATTTTTATTTACATCCTTATTTTGATTATCTTATTTATTTTTGTCATTTGATGCCCTGTGAGACCTAAAAACATCCATGAGACCTAAAAATATCCATGAGACCTAAAAAAAATGAGTAATTTTGGGTATAATATTTTGATCTTCTCAGAATCTTTTTTAAACCTGACTTTTTTTTTCCTGTGTTTTATTTTATTTTCAAATTATTCTCTTCTTTGGCTAGCTTTTAAAAAAACCCAACTCAGTATGGAAAAAAGTTGGTTGGAATAACTTCTTTTTTTTTAATACTTTTTTCATTATAAAGTTCAAGAATTAAATTTTTTTTATTGTAGATGAAATTTATTGTTTCCAAAAGAGATGCCACATCTCCATTATATTTGCATCTCGTTTGTGAAGAATTGCGTTTATTTGGGGTGTTTGAGGAGTTAAACACTTATCTCCGTTCAATTGCACAAACAATACCTGAGCTTGTAACCTACCGACTTAAATGCATGGAATTAGAGCATGGGCTGAGTTTAGTCAGCTGTGCTTTTGCTCTTCTTTATTTTAGCCGAAATGGTATGTTAGTTATGATAATTATGATAATTATGTTAGTTATGGTAACCAAAATTTTTATTTTGCTTATTAAAAAGTTTAATTGTTTTTAATTGCTTTTTTAGTTAATTGACTTTTTTTTTAAAAAGGTTTGACTGTGGAAGAACTCTATGAAACTTTAAATATGACTCAACAGAGCAATAAATCGTTTGAGCAGTCAATTCCCCAAGTTCCATTTCATAAACTTTGTCAAGAGTTAAAAATGTTTACAAGACATGATCTTAAAACAAACAGGTATTTATTGTGTTTAGATATCTAAAACAGATATTTTATTTATAATGCAACTTATTTGCTTTTATTATTAGGGTGTATTGTTTTAGTATTGGTGTGTACATTTATTGGTTACTTTTTTGATGTACTTTGTTACTTTATTTTTTTACAGTAATTCAATGTTTTTTGTGTTTTTTTTGTTTTGATGTAGTTTGTTTTAATGTGAATAAAGTACTATAAGCTTATTTCATATTAGGTGAAGCTAACCTCTGTGTGTGTTTAGTATGGATAAAACTTAAAATAAAAAAATTAAATTAGTTTTAGTTATTTAAAAAAAAAAAAGTTAAAGACTTTTTAATTGTCTTTTTTTAAATAAATGTTGATTTATTGCATTAGCTAAATAATTACTAAAGATCTATTTGAATTGTTCAATCATTTTTTATAATTTTTAAATAACTTATAATTGAAATCAAATTTTTTTCTAAACTTTAGCATGCATTTGTTTGGTGAGGTTCGAAGTATCATCGAAAGACTTTACATTCATTCTGCTGCTGCTGATTTTACATTTAAGATGCATAATGTGTTAGCAATATTCTATCGTAAACAAGCAGATCCTTTAGATAATTTTTCATGGTTGGGAAATGATTTGAGAGCTTTAAGAGAACTTCCATTTCACTTGGTTTGTTTATATGAGTGTGTGTATGTGTGTCTATATATATATATATATATATATATATATATATATATATATATATATATATATATATATATATATATATATATATATATATATATATATATATATATATATATATATATAGATAGATATAGATATATAGATATCTATAGATATATATAGATATATAGATATATAGATATATAGATATGTGTGTGTATATATATAGATATAGATATAGATGTATAGATATAGATATATAGATAATTGGTTTCAATTTAGAAAGTTTAGTATTTTCATGCACACAAAGGCAATTTGCTATTAGGTAAAAATTATCAAGAAAGTGCGATTAATAATTTACTAGGCAATTTTCCAATTTAAACCCCATTGAAAATTGCGTAGTAAAATTTAAAGCAGAAGTTTTTTAAACAGAACACAGCATTACTAGCAACTTAAAATAACGCATAAATATTGTGATTCTCTTGTTGCCCCTATCCAGTGAAGAATAGAGACTGTTCTATAAAATTATGAGCCCTATACAAAGTACTAAACCATGCTTTATACTTAAAAAAATCTAGAAATCTATATGAGCGAAATTACTGAAAATGATATTAAAACATTAAAATATAACAACATTAATGCTAAAATTACAGCAAAAGATATAAAACAAAAATGATATGTATATAAAACAATAGACTAGGACCAATACTACAACATTCTATAAATTAAAACATTACATTAAAACATTACATTAAAACATTGCATTAAAACTTTGCTATAAAACATTACATTAAAACATTATATACATTCATTACTATAAAATATCATATATATACATATATATAACATATATATATATAAATAACATATATATACATTCATTGCTATAAAATATCACAAAGATAATTTTGCAAGCAATCCTCAGTGCCGATTAATAAACTTAGTTTAACCTGATCTCAGAAATTAAACCAAATTTTATTAGATTTTAATAGCAAAGTGAGTTATGCTACTCACGTACACCAATGTATGTAAAACATCAAACAAATTATTTTTTTTTTAAAATAATTTAATTTAAATAATTCTTTTAATTAAAAAAAAAATTTTTCTTGACCTGTAATAAATTTATGTGTGATAAATGTGACCTATTGTTTAGCTAAATTCTTTTTAATATTTTTTTAATTAAAAGAAATAAAATTACTATTTTTTTTGTTGCTTAATAAAAAAAGAATTTTTTTTTATTATTAAGCAATATAGCTAGATCAAAATTAAAAATCGAAAAAATTCTTGATTAAACCTTATAGAAAATTCTTTTCAACCTTAAAGAAAGGCAGATAATAATCCTTTATATTAATATCAATTTCAATCCTCCACCAAACATCATTAAATCGATACTGAAAATGATCTCTAATTGCTTCAGCAATACATCTTCAAGTAGGGAAACTTTTGATAGAGCTGTATCATTTTTTAATATTGCTCTCATTTCTTGCAGATTTAAAGATAATTTAGATTAAAATTTCAAAATATAATAATCTCAAATACGAAAATAATAAAAAAATTAAAAGTTATCAAAGTGGACTCCTTAGCAATTTCGGATATATTTTTTTGTTGTTGCATTCTAGTTTATGTTTATAATATCTGATGATCACTATTGCGTGAAATTTCAAATTACTAAATATATTAAACTACCTGTTTAGTTTCACTGCACATATACAGGTTATACATTTAGCACAGTCCTTACGTACTTTGCCCACAAGTTTTAAAATTTTTACTATATTATCAAATATTTTCAGAATGAGAAGAAAAAGGAAAGAATAATGAAAAAAAGAAATTTCCACTGTATTCAGTTTGCTTCTGCAACTAGCAGCATTGTTTTATGTTTGTCAAAGTTTGTGTTAACACTTATAAGGTTCAAAAAGATATAAAACAACAATTAAAAAAAAACTTCTTTGAGTACAGCCTTCTAGGTCTTAAGTATAGGAATATATTTCAAATAAGAGTATTGACGTTGTTTAATATTGTTTGAATGCAAAAATATGCATTCGGAATTACAAAAAAATTTTGTTTTAGTTTTTATTTATTTAGAGTGCAAGCAACTCATGGAATGAACTAAAAACAATTCTATGTAATTTGGAATATATAAAGGTAAAATTACAAGCAAATCAAATTACTGAACTCCTTGAAGAGTTCATTTTTGCTGGTCCTAAATTGTTTACTGAAGATGCGTGCATTAAAGAAACCCAGCAGTTTATTATGGCAAACGTCCACATTTTATCACGGTAAATTTTACTTGAATATTTAACTTTTTCATTTTATTTTTGATAAATTTTTGATATTTTTTATAACAATAGCTTTAAAATTTATACAACTTTTTTTTTATAGGCATCCTAATCTTTTGATACAGCAAGTATTAAACGCTCCTAATATCAGTTTTGTTAAGAATCAAGTTAATGATATCACAGTTGGCACTATTACATTGGCAGAAAAATCAGAAAACATTTCAAGTTGTGTTCTCACATTAACTGGAATGCAACAGGTTTGTCTTTTTTAGCAAAGTCACCTTCAAAAAAGTTGCAAGAAACCAGTATTTATGTTGGGGGATACTAAAAGGTATAAAAGAAAGCAAGAAAATAACTGACAGAAGATTCAAAATGGAATCATATAACATATAACTCCATTTTGAATATATAAATTAAGGAACTATAAATTCTTTGTAACTTATAATAACTTAAATCTATTAACTGGTTAACATATACATGATTAGAAATAAGGATTTATATAAAACCAAATTAATTTTTTGGTTTATTTTTTTTCAGGGTGTAACATCAGTATGTGTTTCAGATGACAATAGCATGTTAGCTTGTGGAATGCAAGATGGACAGTTAATAGTTTATGATCGTTGTACTACAAAAGTATGTATATTATTTTTAATGTTTAATAAATGTAGAACCATGGGTTAACATTCATGGTTCTACATTTATGTGTTTTACGCTGGTTTTCATAATTTTATTTTATTTAAATATGATATTATGGAAGAATTAAAGCACTTTTTTTATAACCAGATGATCTTTCTGGCATTAAGCTGTTTCGTAGAACAGCATTGTGTTTTTATTATTATTGTGATATTACCAAGGTTACCGTCCAAAGTTTGTGAGTAGAGATAGGAGGAACTTCTATCTTTACCCACAATTTAATTGAGACTTTTATATTAGAGCTTTTCTTCTCATATGGTATTCACCATGACTGAACAGCCCTAATATAAGATCAGTCTAATATCATGACCAGAATGTTTGTATTTTCAAAAGTATTATATTAAATAAGTCAAGGTTGTTGCAGTGTTTAGGGGGTTGGATAGAGTTAAGATAATAATGAGTTCAGATAATAAGAACTAACATCTAAGTCTCAGTTAAAACTAATTTATGCTTTAAAGGTAATATCTTTTAAAGTGTTGTCACATAATCTGATGAAATTAACTTTAATTTCATTATTCTTTAATTTTTTATCAGTAAAAATTTATATGTTTATAGTTATATTAAATGTTTAAATTGAGGAATTGCGTTGCT
This sequence comes from Hydra vulgaris, assembly GCF_038396675.1. Taxonomy (NCBI): domain Eukaryota; kingdom Metazoa; phylum Cnidaria; class Hydrozoa; order Anthoathecata; family Hydridae; genus Hydra; species Hydra vulgaris. The sequence continues at coordinate 48,312,197 of NC_088923.1, read as the reverse complement.
TTGTCGGCCATTCTGCTGGTATTTCTGCATGTTGCTTTGCCACTAACTCAAAGTTATGTAGTTCATCTTTTGATGGTACAGTATGTGTTTGGGATGTGCACGGAGGTCATAGGTATGTGTTTTGATAAGTACACATAGGTAAGTGTTTAAAATATTTATAGAGATCATAGGTAATTATTTAGAATTCCTAATAAGGCCAAAGATGATTGGAATTGGATAGAATAAATTGGATAGTTTAGAATTTGCACAGAGATCATAGGTAATTGTTTAGGTAGCATTATCAAGAGATCATCTGTAATTGTTTAGGTAGCATATAGAGACCGTAGGTAATTGTTTAGTATAAAGTTGTTTAGATATATGATGTTTAGTATAAAGATGTTTAGATGTATGATGTTTAGTATAAAAATGTTTAGATATATGATGTTTTGTATAAAGATGTTTAGATATACATCTTTATTTTAGATTACATTTCTCAAAACTTCATTGCAGACAAGTGACTAGTTGCATTGCTACCAATGATGGTCGATTTTTTTTAACAACTTCTTATGATATCTCAAATCCTGCTGTACTCTGGTCAACAACTGATGGGAAACCAGCAATTGTTTATGAAAAAATTACTCATCCATTTAATTGCGCAGCTTTTGATCCTTCGAATAACCTATTAGTTGCTCTAGGTGGGTGGGATAAAAAAATAGCTATATGGAATACAGTGGAAGGAACAAATTCCAAGGTTTGTATGTATTTTTATTAGAGGATATAATTAAAGAAAACTTGAAATAGAGAAAATTTAAAATTAGATTTTTGAATGTGACATGTGTACCAAATCTGATGTTTGTATTTGTATAGTGTCAAAGTTTATAGACATGATGTTTAAGATTCTATAATAAAATTCTAAATTTAACCCAGCATTATTTCCTCCTCCTCTTTTCTCTAAACTCTAAAACAACTCACTAAAAGCAGACAAGTCACATCAAGCATTTTCGTTTATAAAAAGTATTAAAAAAAAAAAGGCTGAATGATTTTTTTTTCATTATCATTTTTTGTTATTTTTATATTTTTTGATTTTAATTAACTTTAGTTTTATAAAAGTAAATACTACTATGTTGCCATTGTTACCTACCATTGTTTCTGCTCAAGGGAGCTATCGTTAGTTCTATTAATCAAAACTTAATCTCACATGACTTATCAGCCAGCTAAGTTGTATTCTTTTACTGTTTCTGTTTATTCATGATTAAAAACTTTCGTTTTTGCTTCAAGTTTTTTGTCAACCATTTTCTTGCGCTTACTTTTTTGCTTGCTGTTAACTCAGAACTTAAATTGTGACTGCTTGCAATTTTTTTGGGAATGAATTAATTTTAAAAAAAGTAAAAAATGTGTTTATAAAAAGTAAAAAAAAGTTTGATAAATAACTTTAATAATATAAATATAATAAAAGTATAACTTGATATTTTAAAAGGTGTATAAAGGTCACTCAAGTTCGATTCAAGCTCTGGCTTATTCATCATCTGGCAAATATCTTGCATCATCAGGTTTAACAGGTGAAATTTTTTTATGGTCATCAATGAATGGAACAATAATCGGGCAAATTTATAATTCAAACATCCAAAAGTTTTTGTACACACAAACCCATCTGGTTGGCTTGACTGAAAAATCTGTTAAGGTAAGCATTTTATTTGTGTATCTACAAGTGTATATACATGTAAATGTGTGTAAATACATACTCATACATACATACATACATACATACATACATACATACATACATACATACATACATACATACATACATACATACATACATACATACATACATACATAAAGGACTGGGTATAAATTATATCGAGATTTGATTATACATTTTTGATACTTTGCTGATGTAAAAAACTAACATGAATTTGGTTGAATTTGATTTTATCCATTTCTCCATGTTTGGTAGTTTTTTATGGAAAATACTATTTAACACAAAAATTCTTTATTGAAAAAAATATTGAAACTTCCTAGTCGGGAAAAAAATATTGAAACTTCCTAGTCAGGAAAAAAAGTATTGAAAACTTCGGGAAAAAAAAAAGACTTTTATAGATAAAAAATTTATCTATAAATTTATTTATTAAAATGTTTACATATTGATGTCTATGAAGAGTTGAAGGAAAAGTTATTAACTTTTTTAATTTTACCATTAGCAACAAATTTTTTATATTACCATTAGTAACCATTAGCAGCATAGAGAATACTAATTAATATATACCTATTTTTCAATAAGTTTTCAATAAGTTTTCCAGTACTAAGCAAGAATCTTGTTGTTTTTAATTTTGCCTACGAAGAAACATAATTAGATTCTGAGACTCAAGCATCAAATTCATATTCAGAAACTACATACTCAGATGCTCTTTACTTTTTGAAATGATGGACCAAACAAGTAAGATCAAATAAAAATAAAGGCTTAAAAAGCTTACTAAAAAAATACTAAACTTATTTGAGTTAACTCAAAAAAGTACTAAAGTTATTAGATACCATGTTCTTTCTAGATTTATTATTTCTTGATACTATTAAAAATTTAAGTATAATTAATTTTTTCATTCAATGAGTTTTTAGGTTGATGTGTTCATTAAATTTTCGGTTATTATTATTATTGTTATTATTATTATTATTATTATTATTATTATTATTATTATTATTATTATTATTATTATTATTATTGTTAAGCAATAAAATGAACTGAGAGAAAAAAAAATTGATTTAATAAGATGAATTATGTTCTTATAAGTCTATTTTTTTTATAAGTCTAAATTTTTGAAAATTATTGTTTTTGACCAACCTTAATATACATCCCGTATAATCACTGTTGTCTTAACAACAGTGATTATACAAGAAAAAAGTGTACACAAACAAATATAGTTCCCTTAACAAAGTACATGTTGAGTCTCCATAAAAGTGTATTTTACACAACAACCTCAAAACATGTTATAAGGTTGTTGTTGTTGTAAGGTTGTTGTTGTTATAAGATTGTTGTTGTTATAAGGTTGTTGTTGTTGGTTGTTGTGGTTGTTGTTGGTTGTTATTGTTATAAGGTTGTTGTTGTTGGTTGTTGTTGTTATAAGGTTGTTGTTGTTGGTTGTTGTTGTTGGTTGTTATTGTTGGTTGTTGTTGTTGGTTGTTGTTGTTATAAGGTTGTTATTGTTTTAAGATTGTTGTTGTTATAAGGTTGTTGTTTTCAATTTTACACTTTTTAAATTTTACTTTTAAATTTTTAAATTTATTTTGTAGATAAATATAAAACTATCGAAAATTTATCATTTATATTCTCCATTTTGTATTCTACACAAGTTGCAGAGTATAAAGTATAATTCTTCTATACTTTTATATTTATATATATGATAAATTTTCAAAGAATAAATTATTGTCTACTTAACAGACATGTATTTAAAGTCCATTGTATTCAAGTAAGATATAAAATATAACAACTAAGAAGTTTGATTTATAAAAATAAAACTTGTATTTTGAAACACTTCAAGTCTATATAAAAAAATCTTTACTACAATAACCAACAACAGCCTTGATTTATAAATATTAAAGCTGTATTGAATTTTTAAACAGTTATAGCGAGTATATATGAATATACTGCTGCCACTTTAAAAAGTATATATAATTTAAAAAGTATATGCAACATTGTTATTTTATAAAAATAAAAAGTTCCTGATGAGTTATGAAACTTACTATATTGAAACAACAAAAAGAAATTACAAACAACAGACCAACGTACAACTCAACAAAGTACGAAAAGTAAAAGTTCTCTCTCAAAAGCAAAAAATGCAAATTTATCACAAGTAGATTAGCAAGTATTAACAACGTTTAAAGTATGATATTATTATTATATATTTAAGTTATTGACAATATTAATTTATATTTAATTTGTATTTTTTATAAAAATTGTGCGTAAGTTTTAAATTATCAGCAGTTACGCTTTGTGCAAGTGTGATCAAATCAAGTTTGACATATGCAAGTTGAAATCATGATTGACATATAGGTATAAATTGCTTCAATTACCACTTTATCTTCTTTATCGATTTTTTTTTTTACTTGTAGGTTTGGACGGAAAGTATAGGATGTCCAGGAAATGTTTTTATTTCAAACCACCCATTGCCCAATTATGTTTTAGCTGTCACTGTTCATGAAAATAAAATTTTTGCTGCATACCAAAATGGTGAAGTTTGTATGTTTTTTAAAGAAGGGGGTTACACTTCATGGAAAGCTCATAACTCTTCAATTCGCTCTATTAGCTTACTTGTTGACAGAGTTAGTGTACATCTTGTTACAGCTGGTAATCTTACAAAACTTATTTTTTTTTTTAAATATATTTAATCTTACATAATAAATATTTTAGCTATTATATGCAATTCTTCTCACTCAAAATATTTATGAAATAAATCAAATTTTAGGTGATGATTGTTTAGCGAAGAGATGGAATGTCTCTGATAAAACTTGTGTTGCTGTAATGTGCAAACACACTGCACCTATAAGGTGTGTTAGATCAAGAGGTGCTATTATTCTTACAGCATCTGAGGATTTCACAGTTTGTGTTTGGCCAGGCATTTTGTTCAGTGATCAAAATGAAATTAAATGTCAAGCAATTTTGCGAGGTCATGCTGGTATTGTTACATGTTGTGACATCTCCTCATGCGAAACTATGGCTGTTTCTGGCTCCTCGGATATGGTTTGTATTTTATTGTAGAGCTGTTGAGTATAATAAATTTGAATTTAAAAAAGTAAAATAAGTTCGTAAAAAAGAAAATAATAAGAAAAAAATAAAGTAATACAAGTTTTACTAATACTTTAGAGCATGATAATTTGGGATCTAAATACCTACACATGTTTATCCATGATCAACCGGGCACATTCTGACGGTCTTACAACTCTGAGCTGGTCAGATGTTGGAAATTATGTAGTCACAGGATCGAATGACTTTCTGTTAAAACTGTGGGATATAAAGTATATAGTTTCCAAAAAAGATGATCAGACCAATATTCAAGAAAAACTTGTTTTTAAGGGGCATAACAGTGCAATCAACAGTTTGAAGTACAAGGTACAAGCCTGATGTTTTCTTATTAAAAAGTCAATATGTATTTTATGTTCTGTTGCTGTTAAATTTTTCTATTAAATTTTTATTCAATACACAAGCAATCTAAATATGTTTTTTATTTTACAGTTTGGTTGTATTGCTTCTACTTCTGCAGATGGGTTTTTAAAGGTCTGGACTCACAAAGGGGTAGAAGTTACCACAATAAAAGCTCATAACTGCCGAGTTAATTGTTGTGAAATTTTTTCATTTCTTAAAGAAGATTCAATTGAATGGAGTACTTCAACAGATAAAGTAGGAATACAAGAAAAATTGAAAGCCTATACACCTGATAGTCTTTTAGATGTTTATATATACACAGCAAGTGATGATGGATCAGTAAGAGCTTATCAACCATTTAAGGTATTTCTTTATTTTTATTTTTTTTATGTTTTTGAAAAACATAAGTAGTAGTAGTAGGAGGAGGAGGAGGAGGAGGAGGAGCAGCAGCAGCAACAGTAACAGCAGCAGTGGTAGCAGTAGCAGCAGCAGAAGGAGTTGTTGTTGTTATTGTTCACTATTTTTTTGTATTTATTATTTAATACTTTTTTATTTTTTTGCAGCCAAACTTTTTAAAGGAAATGTTTGGGCATTCAGATGTTCTTACAGACGCTGATGTAAACATAAAAGATGGCAGTGTTGTAACCAGTAGTGTTGACCAAAGCGTCAAAGTTTGGGATTTAAATGTATGATTTTTTAAAATAATTAAAACTTTAAAAATTAAAACAGCAATATTTCGTACAAAAATTGTTAAAAATCTAGTTATTATATATCATTTGTGTTATTCAACATTGTTTTTTTGTTCAACATCATTTGTGTTATTTAACATTGTTTGTTTTGTTTAACATCATTTGTGTTATATAATATTGTTTTTTTTGTTCAACATCATTTGTGTTATTTAATATTGTTTTTTTTTTGTTCAACATAATTTGTGTTATTCAGCATCAGTTATTAGAATTATTTTGTACATCTTTTTATAAAATTAATATTTTAGCTGTATAAAATTTGTTATAATTTACTTTGTATATAATTTATATAATTTTTATTTTATAATATAATATTTATATGTTCTATATAATATAATTTATATAGTTTTTATTTATATAATATTTATTTATTATAAAAATTTTTATAAATTACTTTGTATATAATATATATAATTTTACTTTGTATAAAATTAATTTTAGTTGAATTTTTTTTTCTCTCACATCAATTTAGATTGAAACAAAGGATTCATCGCAAATGCATTTGGATGAAGTAACTGCTGTTGCTATAAGTGTTTCTAAATCTGTTTCATGCGGTCGTGATGGCAAAGTTAAACTTTTCTGTAAGACTTCAGTTTTTGAGTTTGCCCCACTATCAGTAGTTGCATTTACATCTGCGGCTTTTATTGGTTCTCAATACGTAGTTGTTGGTGATGTGAGAGGCAACTTGTATGTATTAAGTGCTCTTGATCTTAGCCTAATTGAAAAAGTGAATAACATATATAGTATAGAAATGTTATCAGTTGATCAGCATGGCATTTTTGTTGCTGCTGCTGCTTTAGAAGCAATAACCGTTTATAAATGGGATAGCAAACATTTAATATCAACAAATTGTTTATTAAAGTGAGTGTTTATAAAGATTTGTCTAAAATTTATAAACCATTTAATTATAAAAATTGTATGATTAAATATTTATTTATATAACTATCTTGACTCCTTGTCTGTGGTGATTGTAGTGGCCCCCTTCATTTTCTCCTCTCCTCCTCCCTCTCATAAGTGGCTTTGGGAGGGGGAGGGGGAAAAATAAAATTAAAATCTCAAAGAAAAAAATTGTTTATACAATGTGTTGTTTCATGGTAATTAGAATGAAAATCATTTGAGATAACCCCAGAATCTTTTGGTCTGGCCAACCAGTGTCACTCAACACTGGTTATAGATCCGAAGATTCTAGAGTAATTTATAGGCTGTTTAAAAATTTAAAACAAATTACATAGTGGAAACTACAGATCATTAATCAAGTTAATCAAGCCACTAAAAAATTGGTTTTACTTTTAGTGCTTTAATTTGTACATGAATTTATATAAAAAAAGTTACTTTTCAAACATAAAAAAAACATAAAAAGCTCAGTACCTAAACTTACACAAAAGATATTCCTGATATTTAATTATTGTGAATGTTGTCAACACAGTTCACAAATATAGGTTTTAGGTATAAAATGATATGACTCTGGAAGTTTCAACAGATTTAGGTTACTAATATCATATGTTTTAAAGATCAAACTTAAAATAAATCTAATGAGTGACCCTTTTTGAGAAAATTTAGTTTTAAAATTTGCAAAAATTTCATTATATTTTTTAAAGATTTTTAATGGTTTTGCTTTTTTAATTAGTCTTACGCCTATTCCATACTGCAGTAAAATAGGATTCACTACAAATAGCCAATAGTTTAATGACTCTATTGTGTTTTATTTAATTTTAAAAGGGTTTTTAATAGGGTATATTGCCATTTGATTGTTTTTGGTTTATTTGTGCTGGAAGTACCTATGTGGTTTAAATGGTCTTAGGGGATAATTATTAGTATTTTCTGTTTGCACACTTTAGTTGTTTTAGTTTTGTTTCTGGCGTTTTTATTTGAATTTTAATTTATTGTGCTTAGTTTTTTTTACCGGTGGTATGGTAAGTGATTTATTTAATTATTTTTATTTATATTGTGCAGTAGATCAACACTTTTTATAACGTATCAACAAAAAATATTAGTGTTTTACAAATTTGGGTATGGTTGCGTTTTGGCTATTTGCGGTGAATCCTTTTTTACTGCAGTATGGAATAGGCATAAGTTGTGGGGTAAAGCATAAGTGGTGATGACGTTTATCTGACGGGATAAACTAGTTATAAGTGCTGATCCTCATCGAAACGCCAGTAATAATAGACACGACTCTGAGGAGATGTTTATTACTTAATCACTTCACAAATTATGTTTACATATCAGCATTAATGTGTTTTTTTTTCCATTCTGAGGCCTTAAATGTTGTATGCATACTTTTTTATTTTGTAATCAATTTTTTGTTTTAAAAGTTTTTGTTTGGTGACATATTTTTTGTATTTCTTCGTTCATATTGGTTCTTGTAGAACAATTTATTGTTTATTATTATTGTAAGTGCTGTTTAGGTGCATTGTCTGTCTTGTTTATATTTTAAATATTCCTCTATTAATCTTTATTTTTTGTCTTGACGGCTGTCAAAATATGCTTTGTTAGAAAAATAATTCTACTTTATTCTAGTGTACTTCATTTCTTCCCTGAGGCGTTTACTGCTCGTGTGTGACCATTCAGCAAATTTTATATATGCCAGAATTACATATATGCCAAAGTTTTTAAATAATAGTTTTGTTTCTTTAGTTAGAATTTAAATCAAAAGTATAGTTGATAATACAATGTTTATTAGTTTTTATATTACATATTACAACACTACAACATTTTAGTTAAAAAATCAATAAAAAAAAATCTTTTTTTTAATATATAACTTTGGTAAGATTTATTGATTACAGGTTTGCACCACTAAACGCCTCTGCAATTCTCTTGCTTCTTGTCAGATGTTGTTTGCTCATTTGGGAAACATTGAACCTGTTGATGACAGGTTTTTTTTTAGTATGAGCTACTTCAGAAGCCTGATCTGCATATCTTCCAAGAGAATGGCCTGATCTGGAAATAAAGTCATCTAAGTGTGCTGTACTCTCCAAGTGACAGTCAGATCCTTTTCAAGATACTATAATAAAATATCAATCAATTATTTTTAAATAATACTGTTTGTTGTTATAATATTTCTTTAAGAAAAGTATTATGTATAAGTTTTTGTGAAATACAAAAAAATCTACTGGGGCAAGCAATATTATTAAAAGTAAAAAGAGACATTCTCTAGCCTACCTCCATATGGTATTCTTGGGTAACTGAATGTCATCTTTGTAATTGGGATCCAAATTTAAGCTTATCGCACTGTTCTAGTATTCGTTTTGAAGTATTTCCTTCATAAGATATATCCTTTTTTTTTTATACATCCTAAGCTTGTAAACTTATAAACCCTCATCTCATACTCGGGCCAGAATTTGGTCAGATATGATTACATATGATTTACAAGGCCCATCACCATTTGAAGTTCTGGCAAAGGTATAACATCTAACACCAACTTGGGTTTGTCTTTTTCCTTGATCAAGCATGGCTTCACAACATTTTATGTAAAAATATTATTTATTAAAATCTGATAAAATATAGAATTTTTCAAGACAAAATTTTATAAAGATCTTCAATGTATGTTCATTAAAATCACCCTAAAGTCCTGCATTCTTTTGTGTTGCAATCCAGCCTTGTAATACAGTATATACCAATCATCTAAAGATCTCAAAGTTCTGAGATCTCCAGCAGCAATAGTTGATGCACTTCACACCAGACACAGGAATATTTTCCTCCGTGAGCCTAAAATAATTTATATAAGGCTCCTGAATTAAATTTTATCAAGTAGTACATGTGTATGCGTTCAAGCAAAGTAAAAAGTATAAATTTGGATTATAATATATAATACCGAAATTCCCAACAATATGTTGATGAT